>NW_022327541.1:0-2876 GCF_002776525.5 Piliocolobus tephrosceles | reverse complement strand
TCCCTTACCTGAAGGCCCATGATTATGAGAAGAGTGAGGACGTATGTATACTGTTCACATCCTGCCAGCTTCCTCTCCTCAGTTAGCAGAGAATGTGGTCAGGCACTTTCTCAACATGTGTTTGGCTTTCCTTAGCGACCATGCCCAAGGAACCTCATGCTGGCCCAAGGTGAACCTTGTTCCACCATGAAATGTCTGGTTCAACAGGAAATGGAACTAGCTACACAATGCCACACCACTGGTGTGCACAAGTCTGTGTGTATGTGTGTTATGGTTCTTACATCTTACCCATGTTTCTTTGCTGGTGATATATAACTCAGTGCCCTGTATCCTATACAGCTCTTCTGTGCCTACACGACTCTACTGGGAATGGATATCCAGGACATTGTGTTAAGAAAGATTCAGAGGCTGTTTCCAGCTCAGTGGGAAATAACGCTGTGACTGATTAGTGTTGTCTGGAATGGGATTACAAGGGTCATCTATCACACGATATTTCTCATCTATCTCTTGTCTTAATTATCTACTAGATCATGAGGTCCTAGAGACCAGGATCTCTCTGTCCTTCAGGCCCTCAGCATAATACTTGGTATATATCAGGCAGCCATAAATGTTCTGAATGAATGAGTTAACGAATGAGCTGTTTCATTCAATGCACATTAGTTAAGCACTGGGCTGTGGAGCCATCTCTTGAGTATTAATCATTTTCATGGTAAATTTTCTTAAACATCTTATAGAAAGTAACAGTATATACCAAGAGCAGTAACACAGAGTTACAAAGTTGTAAAAAAGAATACCTCAATACACAGAAATACTGATTTTGGTAACATTCTCCATAAAGCTATTTTCAGTTTGGGCATATATTTATTCATTTGACACGCATCACTGGGTGCCCACTATTTTCCCTGCTCTGTTAGAGCTTTGGGACTTATCAGTGGAGAAAGCACATCCTAAACTTGAGGGTAGTCTAATCTTTTTATCACCTCTCCATGGATAGGATTAAATCCTGGAATGCATGGATAGGTTTGGGAAGTGGTCCCACAATTGTGCCAGACTCCACATACTTGCACGTTTTCCCAGGGAGAGGGTCTGTGACTTTGATTGGATTCTCAGAGTATCCATGACTCCCAGAAGATTAAGAACCATCATTTTCAGGGAGCAAGTTCTACAAATATGGAAGGTTCAGTGACAAGGAAAGCAGGTGTTCAGCAATGGGCCAGGCATGGAAGGTAGGGAACATTGAGCTTATAGGAGATTGGATGAGGAAGGGGTTTCTGGGGGGTGTAATGGCCTGAAAGGACATCGTGGAGGGAAGGCCTTGGGCATTAAAGAATGAGAAGGATTGGTATAGAGGCAGGAAAAAGACAGGTAGGACATTCCAGGCTGTGTGTGGGCCTGGGGCTTGGGCAGGGCTGACAAGCTAAGAATCTGATCTGGAGCCCTGCCTCTACTGACAATGAAGGAGCTTGCAAAGCTGCTCCTCGCTCTTGGTGTTTCTGTCTTCATTTAGCACCTCAAGATTGGGCTTCTAGACACCGGAGGGGCCAAGTACCAATGCAGCCAAGCTCACAGGACTGATCTCTTTGTGACCAGGAATCTTGATTCCATTCCACGGTCACAGACTGGCAAACTCCCATCCCCAGCTGTGGTGTTCACTAAAGATGACAAGGAGAGCCAGGCAACAGTGAGGGTGATGTAGTGGCAACCTGTCCGCCATGTACACCTTCCATTATAGGGGCGTGGGGCTAGGCAGGGGTAGCAGGATGGACTTATATGTGGAGGACAAACCTGTGTCTGATTGGAGGGCATTTTCCAGCTTCCATTTTCCTAGATACTTCCAATATCATGCTCTAACCTGGCCCTTCTCTGCAAAATAGCTGCAGGTGGTTGCACATTTCTGTGGGAACAATGCATCAGACTCTGAGGACCTGCTGAGGTGCTTGAGAACAAAATCCTCCAAGGAGCTGCTGACCCTCAGCCAGGTGAGGAAAGAGGGGGCAGTTGTGGAGGAGACTTGCCCTTTGAATGGAGAGATGAACAAATCCCACACCTCTGTTATTTATTTGGATTTGGAACATAGAAAAGAGGAGGACTGGGGATACTTGGTAACAGCTATAAAAAAATAAGTAGGGGTATAGAACCCTTGTAGGTAATTTAAGAAAATTGTTGGGACAGGGGTGCCACTTAGCCTGGAGAAGATTCAGCAAAGTACAAGGCTTGTCTCTAAGTCCCCGAAAGCATCTCACCGGAGAGAGGGACCACCCTTGTTACACATGCTTCCAGAAGCTGAAGTCAAAACCAGGAGCTGGAAGTTCTATTAGGAAGTCATTTTAGTTCTGCATAACTGAAAACTTTTCAAGACCTCAGTTGTCTGGAAAATGACAGGGCTCCTTTAGAAGGTGGTGAGATGCCCACCTCTCCAGGTATTCAAGCAAAATCTAGCTGACCTCTGACAAACTTTCAGTCAGTGACAGATAATTGGATCGGGTAATCTTTATGTCCCTTCCAAACTTGAGAGTCTTTGATGACAGTCTTTGAATGAACAAGATCATTATCTTTCAGATTTCAACATTTGCTAGTTATGTGGTGTGTACTGAATGTCCATTCTGATCCATGCTAGACTCAGTGAGATGGAGAATAAGTCCTGGACTTGATGTTGTGTCAAACTCTTTCATGTGCTCCTTTCTACCCAAATTCTAAAAGAGAAACCTAAGGAAACCATCATCAGGGCTGAGAGTTGCTTTCTGAGACCCAAAAAATATCCAGGCATATCCAAGGCACTGTGTCTCAGGGAGACACTTGAGGAAGATGTTCACACCAACCCCTACAGTCCTGACCACTCCATCTACCACCATTTTTCCCTTTGCATTTGGCCAGTA
>NW_022327540.1:0-2891 GCF_002776525.5 Piliocolobus tephrosceles | reverse complement strand
TACTGGCCAAATGCAAAGGGAAAAATGGTGGTAGATGGAGTGGTCAGGACTGTAGGGGTTGGTGTGAACATCTTCCTCAAGTGTCTCCCTGAGACACAGTGTCTTGGACATGCCTGGATATATTTTGGGTCTCAGAAAGGAAAACTCAGCCCTAATCATGGTTTCCTTAGGTTTCTGTTTTGGGATGTGGGCAGAAAGGAGCACATGAAAGAGTTTGACACTACATCAGGTCCAGGATTTATTGTCCATTTCACTGAGTCCAGCATGGCTCAGAGTGAACATTCAGTACACACCACATAACTAGCAATGTTGAAATCTGAAAGATAATGATCTTGATCGTTCAAAGACTGTCATCAAAGGCTCTCAAGATTGAAAGGGACATAAAGATCACCCAGTTCAATTAACTGTCACTGACTGAAAGTTTGTCAGAGGTCAGCTAGATTTTGCTTGAATACCTGGAGAGGTGGGCATCTCACCACCTTCTAAAGGAGCCCAGTCATTTTCCAAACAACTGAGATCTTGAAAAGTTTTCAGTTATGCAGAACTAAAATGACTTCCTAATAGAACTTCCAGCTCCTGATTTTGACTGCAGCTTCTGGAAGCATGTGTAACAAGGGTGGTCCCTCTCTCCAGTGAGATGCTTTCGGGGACTTAGAGACAAGCCTTGTACTTTGCTGAATCTTTTCCAGGCTAAGTGGCACCCCTGCCCCAACAATTTTCTTATATTATCTACAAGGGTTCTATACCCCTACTTATTTTTTTATTTTTTTTTTTTTTACTGCTGTTACCAAGTATCCCCAATCCTCCTCTTTTCTATGTTCCAAATCCAAATAAATAACAGAGGGGTAGGATTTGTTCACCTCTCCATTCAAAGGGCAAGCCCGCCCCCAAAACTGCCCCCTCTGTCCTCACCTGGCTGAGGGTCAGCAGCTCCTTGGAGGATTTTGTCCTCAGGCACCTCAGCAGGTCCTCAGACTCTGACGCATTGTTCCCACAGAAATGTGCAACCACCTGCAGCTATTTTGCAGAGAAGGGCCAGGTTAGAGCATGATATTGGAAGTATCTAGGAAAATGGAAGCTGGAAAATGCCCTCCAATCAGACACAGGTTTGTCCTCCACATATAAGTCCATCCTGCTACCCCTGCCTAGCCCCACGCCCCTATAATGGAAGGTGTACATGGCGGACAGGTTGCCACTACATCACCCTCACTGTTGCCTGGCTCTCCTTGTCATCTTTAGTGAACACCACAGCTGGGGATGGGAGTTTGCCAGTCTGTGACCGTGGAATGGAATCAAGATTCCTGGTCACAAAGAGATCAGTCCTGTGAGCTTGGCTGCATTGGTACTTGGCCCCTCCGGTGTCTAGAAGCCCAATCTTGAGGTGCTAAATGAAGACAGAAACACCAAGAGCGAGGAGCAGCTTTGCAAGCTCCTTCATTGTCAGTAGAGGCAGGGCTCCAGATCAGATTCTTAGCTTGTCAGCCCTGCCCAAGCCCCAGGCCCACACACAGCCTGGAATGTCCTACCTGTCTTTTTCCTGCCTCTATACCAATCCTTCTCATTCTTTAATGCCCAAGGCCTTCCCTCCACGATGTCCTTTCAGGCCATTACACCCCCCAGAAACCCCTTCCTCATCCAATCTCCTATAAGCTCAATGTTCCCTACCTTCCATGCCTGGCCCATTGCTGAACACCTGCTTTCCTTGTCACTGAACCTTCCATATTTGTAGAACTTGCTCCCTGAAAATGATGGTTCTTAATCTTCTGGGAGTCATGGATACTCTGAGAATCCAATCAAAGTCACAGACCCTCTCCCTGGGAAAACGTGCAAGTATGTGGAGTCTGGCACAATTGTGGGACCACTTCCCAAACCTATCCATGCATTCCAGGATTTAATCCTATCCATGGAGAGGTGATAAAAAGATTAGACTACCCTCAAGTTTAGGATGTGCTTTCTCCACTGATAAGTCCCAAAGCTCTAACAGAGCAGGGAAAATAGTGGGCACCCAGTGATGCGTGTCAAATGAATAAATATATGCCCAAACTGAAAATAGCTTTATGGAGAATGTTACCAAAATCAGTATTTCTGTGTATTGAGGTATTCTTTTTTACAACTTTGTAACTCTGTGTTACTGCTCTTGGTATATACTGTTACTTTCTATAAGATGTTTAAGAAAATTTACCATGAAAATGATTAATACTCAAGAGATGGCTCCACAGCCCAGTGCTTAACTAATGTGCATTGAATGAAACAGCTCATTCGTTAACTCATTCATTCAGAACATTTATGGCTGCCTGATATATACCAAGTATTATGCTGAGGGCCTGAAGGACAGAGAGATCCTGGTCTCTAGGACCTCATGATCTAGTAGATAATTAAGACAAGAGATAGATGAGAAATATCGTGTGATAGATGACCCTTGTAATCCCATTCCAGACAACACTAATCAGTCACAGCGTTATTTCCCACTGAGCTGGAAACAGCCTCTGAATCTTTCTTAACACAATGTCCTGGATATCCATTCCCAGTAGAGTCGTGTAGGCACAGAAGAGCTGTATAGGATACAGGGCACTGAGTTATATATCACCAGCAAAGAAACATGGGTAAGATGTAAGAACCATAACACACATACACACAGACTTGTGCACACCAGTGGTGTGGCATTGTGTAGCTAGTTCCATTTCCTGTTGAACCAGACATTTCATGGTGGAACAAGGTTCACCTTGGGCCAGCATGAGGTTCCTTGGGCATGGTCGCTAAGGAAAGCCAAACACATGTTGAGAAAGTGCCTGACCACATTCTCTGCTAACTGAGGAGAGGAAGCTGGCAGGATGTGAACAGTATACATACGTCCTCACTCTTCTCATAATCATGGGCCTTCAGGTAAGGGA
>NW_022327539.1:0-2876 GCF_002776525.5 Piliocolobus tephrosceles | reverse complement strand
TCCCTTACCTGAAGGCCCATGATTATGAGAAGAGTGAGGACGTATGTGTACTGTTCACATCCTGCCAGCTTCCTCTCCTCAGTTAGCAGAGAATGTGGTCAGGCACTTTCTCAACATGTGTTTGGCTTTCCTTAGCGACCATGCCCAAGGAACCTCATGCTGGCCCAAGGTGAACCTTGTTCCACCATGAAATGTCTGGTTCAACAGGAAATGGAACTAGCTACACAATGCCACACCACTGGTGTGCACAAGTCTGTGTGTATGTGTGTTATGGTTCTTACATCTTACCCATGTTTCTTTGCTGGTGATATATAACTCAGTGCCCTGTATCCTATACAGCTCTTCTGTGCCTACACGACTCTACTGGGAATGGATATCCAGGACATTGTGTTAAGAAAGATTCAGAGGCTGTTTCCAGCTCAGTGGGAAATAACGCTGTGACTGATTAGTGTTGTCTGGAATGGGATTACAAGGGTCATCTATCACACGATATTTCTCATCTATCTCTTGTCTTAATTATCTACTAGATCATGAGGTCCTAGAGACCAGGATCTCTCTGTCCTTCAGGCCCTCAGCATAATACTTGGTATATATCAGGCAGCCATAAATGTTCTGAATGAATGAGTTAACGAATGAGCTGTTTCATTCAATGCACATTAGTTAAGCACTGGGCTGTGGAGCCATCTCTTGAGTATTAATCATTTTCATGGTAAATTTTCTTAAACATCTTATAGAAAGTAACAGTATATACCAAGAGCAGTAACACAGAGTTACAAAGTTGTAAAAAAGAATACCTCAATACACAGAAATACTGATTTTGGTAACATTCTCCATAAAGCTATTTTCAGTTTGGGCATATATTTATTCATTTGACACGCATCACTGGGTGCCCACTATTTTCCCTGCTCTGTTAGAGCTTTGGGACTTATCAGTGGAGAAAGCACATCCTAAACTTGAGGGTAGTCTAATCTTTTTATCACCTCTCCATGGATAGGATTAAATCCTGGAATGCATGGATAGGTTTGGGAAGTGGTCCCACAATTGTGCCAGACTCCACATACTTGCACGTTTTCCCAGGGAGAGGGTCTGTGACTTTGATTGGATTCTCAGAGTATCCATGACTCCCAGAAGATTAAGAACCATCATTTTCAGGGAGCAAGTTCTACAAATATGGAAGGTTCAGTGACAAGGAAAGCAGGTGTTCAGCAATGGGCCAGGCATGGAAGGTAGGGAACATTGAGCTTATAGGAGATTGGATGAGGAAGGGGTTTCTGGGGGGTGTAATGGCCTGAAAGGACATCGTGGAGGGAAGGCCTTGGGCATTAAAGAATGAGAAGGATTGGTATAGAGGCAGGAAAAAGACAGGTAGGACATTCCAGGCTGTGTGTGGGCCTGGGGCTTGGGCAGGGCTGACAAGCTAAGAATCTGATCTGGAGCCCTGCCTCTACTGACAATGAAGGAGCTTGCAAAGCTGCTCCTCGCTCTTGGTGTTTCTGTCTTCATTTAGCACCTCAAGACTGGGCTTCTAGACTCTGGAGGGGCCAAGTACCAATGCAGCCAAGCTCACAGGACTGATCTCTTTGTGACCATGAATCTTGATTCCATTCCACGGTCACAGACTGGCAAACTCCCATCCCCAGCTGTGGTGTTCACTAAAGATGACAAGGAGAGCCAGGCAACAGTGAGGGTGATGTAGTGGCAACCTGTCTGCCATGTACACCTTCCATTATAGGGGCGTGGGACTAGGCAGGGGTAGCAGGATGGACTCATATATGGAGAACAAACCTGTGTCTGATTGGAGGGCATTTTCCAGCTTCCATTTTCCTAGATGCTTCCAATATCATGCTCTAACCTGGCCCTTCTCTGCAAAATAGCTGCAGGTGGTTGCACATTTCTGTGGGAACAATGCATCAGACTCTGAGGACCTGCTGAGGTGCTTGAGAACAAAATCCTCCAAGGAGCTGCTGACCCTCAGCCAGGTGAGGAAAGAGGGGGCAGTTGTGGAGGAGACTTGCCCTTTGAATGGAGAGATGAACAAATCCCACACCTCTGTTATTTATTTGGATTTGGAACATAGAAAAGAGGAGGACTGGGGATACTTGGTAACAGCTATAAAAAAATAAGTAGGGGTATAGAACCCTTGTAGGTAATTTAAGAAAATTGTTGGGACAGGGGTGCCACTTAGCCTGGAGAAGATTCAGCAAAGTACAAGGCTTGTCTCTAAGTCCCCGAAAGCATCTCACCGGAGAGAGGGACCACCCTTGTTACACATGCTTCCAGAAGCTGAAGTCAAAACCAGGAGCTGGAAGTTCTATTAGGAAGTCATTTTAGTTCTGCATAACTGAAAACTTTTCAAGACCTCAGTTGTCTGGAAAATGACAGGGCTCCTTTAGAAGGTGGTGAGATGCCCACCTCTCCAGGTATTCAAGCAAAATCTAGCTGACCTCTGACAAACTTTCAGTCAGTGACAGATAATTGGATCGGGTAATCTTTATGTCCCTTCCAAACTTGAGAGTCTTTGATGACAGTCTTTGAATGAACAAGATCATTATCTTTCAGATTTCAACATTTGCTAGTTATGTGGTGTGTACTGAATGTCCATTCTGATCCATGCTAGACTCAGTGAGATGGAGAATAAGTCCTGGACTTGATGTTGTGTCAAACTCTTTCATGTGCTCCTTTCTACCCAAATTCTAAAAGAGAAACCTAAGGAAACCATCATCAGGGCTGAGAGTTGCTTTCTGAGACCCAAAAAATATCCAGGCATATCCAAGGCACTGTGTCTCAGGGAGACACTTGAGGAAGATGTTCACACCAACCCCTACAGTCCTGACCACTCCATCTACCACCATTTTTCCCTTTGCATTTGGCCAGTA
>NW_022327538.1:0-2891 GCF_002776525.5 Piliocolobus tephrosceles | reverse complement strand
TACTGGCCAAATGCAAAGGGAAAAATGGTGGTAGATGGAGTGGTCAGGACTGTAGGGGTTGGTGTGAACATCTTCCTCAAGTGTCTCCCTGAGACACAGTGTCTTGGACATGCCTGGATATATTTTGGGTCTCAGAAAGGAAAACTCAGCCCTAATCATGGTTTCCTTAGGTTTCTGTTTTGGGATGTGGGCAGAAAGGAGCACATGAAAGAGTTTGACACTACATCAGGTCCAGGATTTATTGTCCATTTCACTGAGTCCAGCATGGCTCAGAGTGAACATTCAGTACACACCACATAACTAGCAATGTTGAAATCTGAAAGATAATGATCTTGATCGTTCAAAGACTGTCATCAAAGGCTCTCAAGATTGAAAGGGACATAAAGATCACCCAGTTCAATTAACTGTCACTGACTGAAAGTTTGTCAGAGGTCAGCTAGATTTTGCTTGAATACCTGGAGAGGTGGGCATCTCACCACCTTCTAAAGGAGCCCAGTCATTTTCCAAACAACTGAGATCTTGAAAAGTTTTCAGTTATGCAGAACTAAAATGACTTCCTAATAGAACTTCCAGCTCCTGATTTTGACTGCAGCTTCTGGAAGCATGTGTAACAAGGGTGGTCCCTCTCTCCAGTGAGATGCTTTCGGGGACTTAGAGACAAGCCTTGTACTTTGCTGAATCTTTTCCAGGCTAAGTGGCACCCCTGCCCCAACAATTTTCTTATATTATCTACAAGGGTTCTATACCCCTACTTATTTTTTTATTTTTTTTTTTTTTACTGCTGTTACCAAGTATCCCCAATCCTCCTCTTTTCTATGTTCCAAATCCAAATAAATAACAGAGGGGTAGGATTTGTTCACCTCTCCATTCAAAGGGCAAGCCCGCCCCCAAAACTGCCCCCTCTGTCCTCACCTGGCTGAGGGTCAGCAGCTCCTTGGAGGATTTTGTCCTCAGGCACCTCAGCAGGTCCTCAGACTCTGACGCATTGTTCCCACAGAAATGTGCAACCACCTGCAGCTATTTTGCAGAGAAGGGCCAGGTTAGAGCATGATATTGGAAGCATCTAGGAAAATGGAAGCTGGAAAATGCCCTCCAATCAGACACAGGTTTGTTCTCCATATATGAGTCCATCCTGCTACCCCTGCCTAGTCCCACGCCCCTATAATGGAAGGTGTACATGGCAGACAGGTTGCCACTACATCACCCTCACTGTTGCCTGGCTCTCCTTGTCATCTTTAGTGAACACCACAGCTGGGGATGGGAGTTTGCCAGTCTGTGACCGTGGAATGGAATCAAGATTCATGGTCACAAAGAGATCAGTCCTGTGAGCTTGGCTGCATTGGTACTTGGCCCCTCCAGAGTCTAGAAGCCCAGTCTTGAGGTGCTAAATGAAGACAGAAACACCAAGAGCGAGGAGCAGCTTTGCAAGCTCCTTCATTGTCAGTAGAGGCAGGGCTCCAGATCAGATTCTTAGCTTGTCAGCCCTGCCCAAGCCCCAGGCCCACACACAGCCTGGAATGTCCTACCTGTCTTTTTCCTGCCTCTATACCAATCCTTCTCATTCTTTAATGCCCAAGGCCTTCCCTCCACGATGTCCTTTCAGGCCATTACACCCCCCAGAAACCCCTTCCTCATCCAATCTCCTATAAGCTCAATGTTCCCTACCTTCCATGCCTGGCCCATTGCTGAACACCTGCTTTCCTTGTCACTGAACCTTCCATATTTGTAGAACTTGCTCCCTGAAAATGATGGTTCTTAATCTTCTGGGAGTCATGGATACTCTGAGAATCCAATCAAAGTCACAGACCCTCTCCCTGGGAAAACGTGCAAGTATGTGGAGTCTGGCACAATTGTGGGACCACTTCCCAAACCTATCCATGCATTCCAGGATTTAATCCTATCCATGGAGAGGTGATAAAAAGATTAGACTACCCTCAAGTTTAGGATGTGCTTTCTCCACTGATAAGTCCCAAAGCTCTAACAGAGCAGGGAAAATAGTGGGCACCCAGTGATGCGTGTCAAATGAATAAATATATGCCCAAACTGAAAATAGCTTTATGGAGAATGTTACCAAAATCAGTATTTCTGTGTATTGAGGTATTCTTTTTTACAACTTTGTAACTCTGTGTTACTGCTCTTGGTATATACTGTTACTTTCTATAAGATGTTTAAGAAAATTTACCATGAAAATGATTAATACTCAAGAGATGGCTCCACAGCCCAGTGCTTAACTAATGTGCATTGAATGAAACAGCTCATTCGTTAACTCATTCATTCAGAACATTTATGGCTGCCTGATATATACCAAGTATTATGCTGAGGGCCTGAAGGACAGAGAGATCCTGGTCTCTAGGACCTCATGATCTAGTAGATAATTAAGACAAGAGATAGATGAGAAATATCGTGTGATAGATGACCCTTGTAATCCCATTCCAGACAACACTAATCAGTCACAGCGTTATTTCCCACTGAGCTGGAAACAGCCTCTGAATCTTTCTTAACACAATGTCCTGGATATCCATTCCCAGTAGAGTCGTGTAGGCACAGAAGAGCTGTATAGGATACAGGGCACTGAGTTATATATCACCAGCAAAGAAACATGGGTAAGATGTAAGAACCATAACACACATACACACAGACTTGTGCACACCAGTGGTGTGGCATTGTGTAGCTAGTTCCATTTCCTGTTGAACCAGACATTTCATGGTGGAACAAGGTTCACCTTGGGCCAGCATGAGGTTCCTTGGGCATGGTCGCTAAGGAAAGCCAAACACATGTTGAGAAAGTGCCTGACCACATTCTCTGCTAACTGAGGAGAGGAAGCTGGCAGGATGTGAACAGTACACATACGTCCTCACTCTTCTCATAATCATGGGCCTTCAGGTAAGGGA
>NW_022327537.1:0-7882 GCF_002776525.5 Piliocolobus tephrosceles | reverse complement strand
CAGCATGGGTGCTACATTATCTACCTATAGTCTGAAAAGCTCTGAATGCTGAAACACACAGAGGACTAGGGACCTGTACTCACCACACACCAGCCAGGCATCAGGCCAGGCTCTGGCAAGACCAGTCATTTATTCATTCATTCACTCATTTATTGTTCCATCACTCATTCATTCGTTCACTGCACAAACTTAGCAGTATCTGGTCTTACTCTAGACACTAGGATACAGAGATGGATTGTGTTCCTTCCTTTCTTTTCTCCTTTTTCCATCTTCCTCTTTTTCCATAAACATTTATTCAGTGTGGACTCAGTGCCAATATTCATTTTGTTCACTTGTCCATGGAACAAATGTTTTGTGGGAGTCCACATGCCCCTGCACTTCCCTGGGCACTGGGGTGCAATATGGGGTGGACGGAGATGACAAGACACTTCAATACAGTACACATGAAGCACAGCAATGTCCAAGGCCCTGTGGTGCACACAGAAGGGGACAGGCAGCTGTCTTGGGGAGAAGGATTTGGAGGATTAATGGAGCTTGTCTGGTGATGGAATAGGTGGGTGGATAAACTGGGAAGAACCAAGAGTACCAACTGGGAGCAGAGGGTTGTGAAGAGATTGGCTGAGGGTTGGCTGCAGCAGGAGAGAATGCTTTCAGCTATTGCAAACTATGTAATGAGTATAGACTTCATCCTGAAGACTGAGAACAGAAGGAAGAAGGACATGATTTGATTTCTATTTTAGGAAAAGCCTTCTGAAACTGGGCACAGTGATTCACACCTGTAATCCCAACATTTTGGGAGGCCAAGGCAGGAGGATTGTTTGAGCCCAGAAGTTCAAGAATAGCCTGGGCAACACAGGGAAACCTTGTCTCTTCAAAAAATAAAAAAATTAGGCAGGCCTGGTGGTATGCATTTGTGGTGCCAGCTACTTGGGAGGCCAAGCAGATGGACTGTTGAGCATGGGAGTTTGAGGCTGCAAAATCTCGCCACTGTACTCTAGTCTGGGCAAAAGAGTGAGACACTCTGTCTCAAAAAGAAAAAAAAAAAAAAAAGGAAAACAGAAAGAAACACTGCACGCAGATATCCCTCAGGTCTCCCTGGTGGAGGGATGTTTAACGAGTTGCAGCTGTCTGATGATGAATCAGGACTAAGGTTTGAGAGACATTGATGTTGTAATTTATACACTGCAATTCTCAGGTGAACTGGAGATGGCCTCATGGAGAAGATGCTCGATCTGAGCCTTAGGGGCGGGGAACAACTGAGCAGAAGGACATTTCAAGTAGAGTGGGAAGTAGGTTGTGTGGGAAAGTGCAAGAGGAATGGAAGGACATGTGTTTCTCCTAGGCACGGTAGCATGCTAGGGGCTGCTTTTTAAACAGTAAGTAGTTCTCTGATGCAGAAGGCATAGCCTTACCCCAGAACCCTAGGACTTTGCACTCTGACTGTCCTATGGGGACTCACCTGAGAATCTACACAGCATCTATACCCACCTTGGACACCTCCAGCACCATGGGGTTTGCTGGTTATATGGCCAAAGAGGCCAGGCCCTTACGCCATAGACTGGACCTACTGCAGAGGCCTCCCTTGCCATGGCCTGATTAAAAACCACCAGCCTCCTGAGGACCCGATAAACGAGTCTGAGCAGCATTCCCCAATGTGGTGTATACTGCCTCTCCTCCAAATTAAGAAGAAACCCATCAAGGGCTGTGCTGCTGTCTTAGTGGTAGGGGTTTGAGCTGCAACACCTTTCCAGCATTTCCTAGAGCACCAGATCCCTGAATCTTCATGGAATTTACCATGCACTCTCTACCATTAGTGCTTGGGGGAAGTCGAGAGGGAGAAACCTGGGAGGCAGGCTGGTGCCAGGTCAGGGAAGCATCAAATGTCCTATTAAGGCACTCAGCAATGGGGCCCGGGAAAACCAACAGGACTGAATACCTACTCTGGGCCAAGCAGCATACTTCTCTCTTCACGTCTCATACAATCCTCTACATCCATACAGATGAGGAAACTGAGGCTCCAAGAGACTAACTAGCTTAGGTAAGATAATAGTTAAGGGCTGGAGGCAGTGCTGGTACCAGGAGCAGGGCTGATTTCATGGATGTTCTGCCTGTGTAGTCACAGAGGACCCTGTTACTCAGAAGAGTCCTACATTTGGTTTAATGCTCCGTTGTCACCATCTTGAAATTCTTAATGATTTTTTGAACAAGGAGCTTATGTTTTTACTTTTCACTGAGCTCCACAGATGATGCAGCCAGTTCTGTCCAGGAGTGACTCATTCTGAGACATAAGAGAGAGAGGCCTGTGGTCAGGAGCATGGGATTTGGATGCAAATAGACTTGTGAAAGAATCATGGTTCTTCCAGTTGGGCCCAACCACTTCACCTCTCTGAGCCTCAGTTTCTTAATCTGTGAAATGGGACTAGTTTTGATACTTGCATCATAGGGTTGCTGTGTGGATTAAATGAAGCAATGTGGGTAAAGCATTCAGAATCATACCTGCACAGGTGAGTGTTTAACGTGTTGGCCACTGTGGTTGATCTGGATCTCCTATGACTACAATTTTTTTTACAGCACATCCTGCCTCAGTATTTGCACCTTGTGGCTAATGAATACTTCCATGACAAGCGCTCCCTGACTGAAATCCGAGACTGTCTTCTGGACTTGCTTAGAGATGTGTTCTTTGTGGTCCCTGCACTGATCACAGCTTGATATCACCGAGGTGAATCTCTGAGCACCGCGCTCCAGGACCACAGCCCAGCCAGACTGGTGGCCACGGAGATCCATGTTGTCTACTGACCGGCTGCCTCCTCTGCCTCTGTTCCCTCACAGAGAGGGTGTCTGTGTCTGGATGGGAATGTGCCATTGGGACCTGTGTCGTTCACCTGCCTTTCAGAGTTTGGGAATGTTGATCAGTTGTTTCTGTTTCTTCCCCTTCTTCAGGACCATGTAGAAAATTCTCATCTCCCTATAATTTTCTGGGCACTGTCACCCAGGATTTCTTCTTTCTAGAAATGTCTTCCCCAGCATCTTAGCCATACATAGCAATGGAACAAACGTTTTAGCTATAAGGAGTAATGGAACTCCTAAAGTAATAGAGTTTAATTCAACTATTTTAAAGGCAGACAAATACTCCACCCCGTAACATTAGATTCCACATTCTTCTCAAGTGCACATGCAACATCCTCCAGAATCAACCACATGTTAGGCCATCAAGCAAATCCCAATAAATGTAAAAGGATGGAAATCATGCAGAGTATCTTCTTCAACCACAAGGGAATGAAATTAGAAATCAACAACAAAGGAAATCTGGAAAATTCATAAATATTTATAAAAATGAAATGGTGTACTCGTTTTTACATTTTAAAAATTGTAAATATGCTTAATAAAAAATTTCCCATTTTAACCATTTTAAGTGTATAGTTCAATGGTATTAAGTACATTCATATTGTTGTACAACCATCACCACTGTACATCTTCAGAACGTTTTTATCATCCCAAACTGAAAATCAGTACTTATTAAAAATAACTCCCCACTCCTCCTTCCCCCAGACCCCAATAACCACCATTCTATTTTTTATCTCTATGACTGATGTTTTAGTTACCTTAGTGACTTTAGTTACTCAATGTAAATGGAATCATTCAATATTTGTCCTTTTGTTTGGCTTATTTCACATAGCATAAGGTCTCAGGATTCCTATATGCTGTACTATACATCAGAATTTCCTCCTTTTATAAGGCTGAATTATGTTCCATTGTATGTATATATCACATTTTGTTTATCCATTTATTCATTAATGGACATTTGCATTGTTTCCACCTTTCGGCTATTGTGCAATGAACAATTGGCTATTGGCTACAATTGGCTATTGACTATAATGCTGCAGTTAACACAGTTGTAGAAATATCTGTTCAAGTCTCTGTTTTCCGTTATCTGGGGTATTTGCCAGAGGTAGAATTGCTGGATCATATGTAATTCTAAGTTTAATTTTTCTGAAGAACTGTCATGGTGTTTTCCACTGTGTCTGAACCATTTTACATTCCTACCAGCAATGCACAAGGATTGCAATTTCTCGACATCTTGACCAACATTTGTTATTTTCTGTTGCTGTTTTTTAAATAATGACTATTCTAATGGGTTTGCAGTAGTATCTCATTATGGTTTTCATTTGCATTTTCCCAATTATTAGATATGTTGAGCATCTTTTCATATGCTTATTGGACATTTGTATATATGTTTTTGGAGAAATGTCTGTTTAAGACCCTTGCCCACTTTTAAATTGAGTTGATTTTGTTGTTGAGTTTTAAGAGTTCCTTACTCTTAAATATATATATATGTGTGTGTGTGTGTGTGTGTGTGTGTATATATATATATATAGTAGAAATCAATCCCTCATGAGATATATGACTTGCAAATATTTTCTCCCATTCTGTGGGTTGCCTTCTTACTCTGTTGATAATGCACCAAAGTTGCACAGTAGTTTTTAATTTTGATGTAATATAATTCATCCACTTTTTTGTTGATTGTGCTTTTGGTGTCATATCTAAGAATCCACCGCCAAATTCAAGGGTGTGGAAATTAACCACTATATTTTCGTATAAAGGTTTACAGTTTTAGTTTTAAATGTAGGTCTTTGATCCATTTTGAGTTAGTTTTTCTATATAGTATGAGGGAAGAATCTACCTTTATTCTTTTGCATGTGTTATGTATTAGGGTGGCTATAATTTTTTTATTTTTATTTATTTATTTTTTTTGAGACGGAGGAGTCTCGCTCTGTGGCCCAGGCTGGAGTGCAGTGGCGCGATCTCGGCTCACTGCAAGCTCCGCCTCCCGGGTTTACGCCATTCTCCTGCCTCAGCCTCCCGAGTAGCTGGGACTACAGGCGCCCGCCATCTCGCCCGGCTAGTTTTTTTTTTTTTGTATTTTATAGTAGAGACGGGGTTTCACTGTGTAGACCAGGATGGTCTCGATCTCCTGACCTTGTGATCCGCCCGTCTCGGCCTCCCAAAGTGCTGGGATTACAGGCTTGAGCCACCGCGCCCGGCCTATAATTTTTTTAAAAAAGAAAAGGAATAAGAACAAGTGTGAAGGATATAGAGAAACCAAAACTCTCATACACTGCTTTTGGAAACATAAAACAGTGCAGCCCCTGTGGAAAAATGTTGTGGCTGTTGCTCAAAAAGTTAAACATAGTTTCCATATAACCTAGCCAATCCAGTCCTAGGGGTATACTCAAGATAACTGAAAACCAATATTCAAACAAAAATTGTATGTGAATGTTCATAGCACCCTTGTTCATTATAGGCCAAAATGGTAACAACCCAAGTGTTCATCAACTGATGAATCAATAAACAAAATTCAGTATATACTTACAATGGATTATCAGTTTGCCATAAAAAGAAATGAAATACGAATGCATGCTACAATACAGATGGGCCTTGTAAACATTATGCTGAGTGAAAGAAGTCAGGCACAAAGGGCCACATGTTGTATGATCCCACTTATACGAAATGTTCAGATTAGGCAAATCCATAGAGACAGAAAGTAGAATTGTGTTTTCCAGAGGCTGAGAAGTGGGGCCAATGGGGAGTGACTGCTAAATGGGTCTGAGGTTTCTGTTTGGGGTGATGAAAATGTACTGGACCTAAATAGTGGTGATAGTTGCACAACATCCTAAATGTACTAAAAACCACTGAATTATATACTTTCAAATCGTTAAAGTGGCAGATTTCACTTATGTACATTTTGCCTTAAAAATATTGTTAAGAAAATGAGAAGGCAGACCACAGACTGGGAGAAAATGTTCATAACACAATTATTTGACAAAATCATCATATCCAGAATAGAAGAACCCTTACAGTTCAGTAATGAAAAGAAAGTATTTTCCAAGAAGGGGTTAAAGACTTGAACTCTGAGAGAAAGTCCTAACAAGGTAGATCTTGGTTGAATATGGAGGACATTTTTTGAGAAGCAGAACTACTGCCTTCTCAGACGTGAGCTCTTCGTCGTCAGGGATATAAGCACTGCTGTAACAGGAAATTCCAGCCTCAGATGAGGAAGCGGGAAGTGAGGCTGGCTTAAGTAGCCTCTTGTCTCTGAGCTGTCTCACCCTTTGGTCTATACATCCAAGACTAGATATATGGGGACACACAGCCAGCTCCCTGCTCCATGCTGCATGCATGCCTGACCTTCCCTGACCTTTGTTCAGATGCTGGTGCGCCTGTCTACTTCTATGAGTTTCGGCACCGGCCCCAGTGCTTTGAAGACACGAAGCCAGCTTTCGTCAAAGCCGACCACGCTGATGAAGTCCGCTTTGTGTTCGGTGGTGCCTTCCTGAAGGGTGACATTGTTATGTTTGGTAAGGGACTGGCCACTCCCCACAGTTCACATGAAGCCCCCTGCTTACCCCACCACTATGCAAGAGCCCGGAGGATTCGGGGTTGGCATTTAATCACCTCTGTGGTTTACAGGCAGACACAACCTTTCTCTGGAAAATGCCCTCACTTCCATTTTTAGAAGCCAGGATGAAAAAGCACCGTGACAGTTGCTTGATGAGGACTTCTCTTTGTACTGAAACCTACAGGTGTGGCCACTTGGGAGCACTCAAGCAATCTAAATAATTTAAAAATATATATATATTAGAACCATTTTCTTCCTTTTCTTTGACCACTGGTCTTACCCTCCCTCCCCTTCCCAGAAATCCCATGAGGCCACAATCTGAGGCTTTAAAAGGCAAGGACCATGTTTTTCATAATTCCAGCTCCCAGTGGTCTGCACCCAGATGAGCTCATGTAAAAGCTTGTGAACTGTTACTTGTGATGTTAGCTCATTTATTCTTAAATTTATGACATATTTGGTGCCTAAAATAAACCAATCAGATGAGGTTATCGATAGAAAAAATTTGCAGGGAAAATTACACACAAGAGCTATCACTAAACTATTTAGTTAGAAACATTACAAAATGCAGGCTCTTAACTTATTCACACTGGCCTCTTGACAAAGAGGACAGCACATTCCATATAGAGTGTGTTTGTGCACTGTGGTTTATTCATTATTTCAGTGTTTCATCCTCATCTTACAACACAGATAATAAAGAACTTCCTCCTAGGTTGTCATAAGGACTAAATAAAATAAGCCCCATAAAGTAAGAGTGAATAGCTAATAAATGTCACTGTTATTTCTCAGCAACCATTCCTGAGCCCATCCTATGTAATGGCAGAGGGACTCCCTAAACTGGAAAAAGTGAACAACATATGTATCAAAAGGTGAAATTCCTTGATGTCTAAAGAGCTCCTAAAATTCATAAGAAAAGAATAACCTAATTGAAAACTGGGTAACAGATACAAACAGACAGTTCGTGGAAAAGAAAACACAAGTGCCTTCTAAATATATGAACATCCGCTCAACCTCCCTCATAACAAGAAAGCTGCAGACCATCCTTAGCAAGGAATTATTCTTCATCAATCAAGGTTGAAAAAAACCAAAACACTTAAAATAATGTATTCTAGCAGGTGTAAGAAACAATTTTATACGTTGATACATTAATAGAGAAATCTATCAACATTTAAATGCATGTAAGGCCGGGCGTGGTGGCTCACACCTGTAATCCCAGCACTTTGGGAGTCTGAGGCGGGAGGATTGCTTGAGTCCAGGAGTTCCAGAACATTTTGGGCAACATAGTAATACCCCCCTCTACAAAAAAAAAAAATAATAGTAATAATAATAAACACAATTAGCCAGGCATGGTGGCACACACCTATAGTCCCAGCTACTCAGGAGGCTGAGGTGGGAGGATGACTTGAGCCCAAGAGTTTGAGGTTACAGTGAGCTATGATCGTGGCCCTGAACTCTAGTCTGGGCAACAGCATGAGACTCCTGTCTCAA
>NW_022327536.1:0-7882 GCF_002776525.5 Piliocolobus tephrosceles | reverse complement strand
TTGAGACAGGAGTCTCATGCTGTTGCCCAGACTAGAGTTCAGGGCCACGATCATAGCTCACTGTAACCTCAAACTCTTGGGCTCAAGTCATCCTCCCACCTCAGCCTCCTGAGTAGCTGGGACTATAGGTGTGTGCCACCATGCCTGGCTAATTGTGTTTATTATTATTACTATTATTTTTTTTTTTTGTAGAGGGGGGTATTACTATGTTGCCCAAAATGTTCTGGAACTCCTGGACTCAAGCAATCCTCCCGCCTCAGACTCCCAAAGTGCTGGGATTACAGGTGTGAGCCACCACGCCCGGCCTTACATGCATTTAAATGTTGATAGATTTCTCTATTAATGTATCAACGTATAAAATTGTTTCTTACACCTGCTAGAATACATTATTTTAAGTGTTTTGGTTTTTTTCAACCTTGATTGATGAAGAATAATTCCTTGCTAAGGATGGTCTGCAGCTTTCTTGTTATGAGGGAGGTTGAGCGGATGTTCATATATTTAGAAGGCACTTGTGTTTTCTTTTCCACGAACTGTCTGTTTGTATCTGTTACCCAGTTTTCAATTAGGTTATTCTTTTCTTATGAATTTTAGGAGCTCTTTAGACATCAAGGAATTTCACCTTTTGATACATATGTTGTTCACTTTTTCCAGTTTAGGGAGTCCCTCTGCCATTACATAGGATGGGCTCAGGAATGGTTGCTGAGAAATAACAGTGACATTTATTAGCTATTCACTCTTACTTTATGGGGCTTATTTTATTTAGTCCTTATGACAACCTAGGAGGAAGTTCTTTATTATCTGTGTTGTAAGATGAGGATGAAACACTGAAATAATGAATAAACCACAGTGCACAAACACACTCTATATGGAATGTGCTGTCCTCTTTGTCAAGAGGCCAGTGTGAATAAGTTAAGAGCCTGCATTTTGTAATGTTTCTAACTAAATAGTTTAGTGATAGCTCTTGTGTGTAATTTTCCCTGCAAATTTTTTCTATCGATAACCTCATCTGATTGGTTTATTTTAGGCACCAAATATGTCATAAATTTAAGAATAAATGAGCTAACATCACAAGTAACAGTTCACAAGCTTTTACATGAGCTCATCTGGGTGCAGACCACTGGGAGCTGGAATTATGAAAAACATGGTCCTTGCCTTTTAAAGCCTCAGATTGTGGCCTCATGGGATTTCTGGGAAGGGGAGGGAGGGTAAGACCAGTGGTCAAAGAAAAGGAAGAAAATGGTTCTAATATATATATATTTTTAAATTATTTAGATTGCTTGAGTGCTCCCAAGTGGCCACACCTGTAGGTTTCAGTACAAAGAGAAGTCCTCATCAAGCAACTGTCACGGTGCTTTTTCATCCTGGCTTCTAAAAATGGAAGTGAGGGCATTTTCCAGAGAAAGGTTGTGTCTGCCTGTAAACCACAGAGGTGATTAAATGCCAACCCCGAATCCTCCGGGCTCTTGCATAGTGGTGGGGTAAGCAGGGGGCTTCATGTGAACTGTGGGGAGTGGCCAGTCCCTTACCAAACATAACAATGTCACCCTTCAGGAAGGCACCACCGAACACAAAGCGGACTTCATCAGCGTGGTCGGCTTTGACGAAAGCTGGCTTCGTGTCTTCAAAGCACTGGGGCCGGTGCCGAAACTCATAGAAGTAGACAGGCGCACCAGCATCTGAACAAAGGTCAGGGAAGGTCAGGCATGCATGCAGCATGGAGCAGGGAGCTGGCTGTGTGTCCCCATATATCTAGTCTTGGATGTATAGACCAAAGGGTGAGACAGCTCAGAGACAAGAGGCTACTTAAGCCAGCCTCACTTCCCGCTTCCTCATCTGAGGCTGGAATTTCCTGTTACAGCAGTGCTTATATCCCTGACGACGAAGAGCTCACGTCTGAGAAGGCAGTAGTTCTGCTTCTCAAAAAATGTCCTCCATATTCAACCAAGATCTACCTTGTTAGGACTTTCTCTCAGAGTTCAAGTCTTTAACCCCTTCTTGGAAAATACTTTCTTTTCATTACTGAACTGTAAGGGTTCTTCTATTCTGGATATGATGATTTTGTCAAATAATTGTGTTATGAACATTTTCTCCCAGTCTGTGGTCTGCCTTCTCATTTTCTTAACAATATTTTTAAGGCAAAATGTACATAAGTGAAATCTGCCACTTTAACGATTTGAAAGTATATAATTCAGTGGTTTTTAGTACATTTAGGATGTTGTGCAACTATCACCACTATTTAGGTCCAGTACATTTTCATCACCCCAAACAGAAACCTCAGACCCATTTAGCAGTCACTCCCCATTGGCCCCACTTCTCAGCCTCTGGAAAACACAATTCTACTTTCTGTCTCTATGGATTTGCCTAATCTGAACATTTCGTATAAGTGGGATCATACAACATGTGGCCCTTTGTGCCTGACTTCTTTCACTCAGCATAATGTTTACAAGGCCCATCTGTATTGTAGCATGCATTCGTATTTCATTTCTTTTTATGGCAAACTGATAATCCATTGTAAGTATATACTGAATTTTGTTTATTGATTCATCAGTTGATGAACACTTGGGTTGTTACCATTTTGGCCTATAATGAACAAGGGTGCTATGAACATTCACATACAATTTTTGTTTGAATATTGGTTTTCAGTTATCTTGAGTATACCCCTAGGACTGGATTGGCTAGGTTATATGGAAACTATGTTTAACTTTTTGAGCAACAGCCACAACATTTTTCCACAGGGGCTGCACTGTTTTATGTTTCCAAAAGCAGTGTATGAGAGTTTTGGTTTCTCTATATCCTTCACACTTGTTCTTATTCCTTTTCTTTTTTAAAAAAATTATAGGCCGGGCGCGGTGGCTCAAGCCTGTAATCCCAGCACTTTGGGAGGCCGAGACGGGCGGATCACAAGGTCAGGAGATCGAGACCATCCTGGTCTACACAGTGAAACCCCGTCTCTACTATAAAATACAAAAAAAAAAAAACTAGCCGGGCGAGATGGCGGGCGCCTGTAGTCCCAGCTACTCGGGAGGCTGAGGCAGGAGAATGGCGTAAACCCGGGAGGCGGAGCTTGCAGTGAGCCGAGATCGCGCCACTGCACTCCAGCCTGGGCCACAGAGCGAGACTCCTCCGTCTCAAAAAAAATAAATAAATAAAAATAAAAAAATTATAGCCACCCTAATACATAACACATGCAAAAGAATAAAGGTAGATTCTTCCCTCATACTATATAGAAAAACTAACTCAAAATGGATCAAAGACCTACATTTAAAACTAAAACTGTAAACCTTTATACGAAAATATAGTGGTTAATTTCCACACCCTTGAATTTGGCGGTGGATTCTTAGATATGACACCAAAAGCACAATCAACAAAAAAGTGGATGAATTATATTACATCAAAATTAAAAACTACTGTGCAACTTTGGTGCATTATCAACAGAGTAAGAAGGCAACCCACAGAATGGGAGAAAATATTTGCAAGTCATATATCTCATGAGGGATTGATTTCTACTATATATATATATATACACACACACACACACACACACACACATATATATATATTTAAGAGTAAGGAACTCTTAAAACTCAACAACAAAATCAACTCAATTTAAAAGTGGGCAAGGGTCTTAAACAGACATTTCTCCAAAAACATATATACAAATGTCCAATAAGCATATGAAAAGATGCTCAACATATCTAATAATTGGGAAAATGCAAATGAAAACCATAATGAGATACTACTGCAAACCCATTAGAATAGTCATTATTTAAAAAACAGCAACAGAAAATAACAAATGTTGGTCAAGATGTCGAGAAATTGCAATCCTTGTGCATTGCTGGTAGGAATGTAAAATGGTTCAGACACAGTGGAAAACACCATGACAGTTCTTCAGAAAAATTAAACTTAGAATTACATATGATCCAGCAATTCTACCTCTGGCAAATACCCCAGATAACGGAAAACAGAGACTTGAACAGATATTTCTACAACTGTGTTAACTGCAGCATTATAGTCAATAGCCAATTGTAGCCAATAGCCAATTGTTCATTGCACAATAGCCGAAAGGTGGAAACAATGCAAATGTCCATTAATGAATAAATGGATAAACAAAATGTGATATATACATACAATGGAACATAATTCAGCCTTATAAAAGGAGGAAATTCTGATGTATAGTACAGCATATAGGAATCCTGAGACCTTATGCTATGTGAAATAAGCCAAACAAAAGGACAAATATTGAATGATTCCATTTACATTGAGTAACTAAAGTCACTAAGGTAACTAAAACATCAGTCATAGAGATAAAAAATAGAATGGTGGTTATTGGGGTCTGGGGGAAGGAGGAGTGGGGAGTTATTTTTAATAAGTACTGATTTTCAGTTTGGGATGATAAAAACGTTCTGAAGATGTACAGTGGTGATGGTTGTACAACAATATGAATGTACTTAATACCATTGAACTATACACTTAAAATGGTTAAAATGGGAAATTTTTTATTAAGCATATTTACAATTTTTAAAATGTAAAAACGAGTACACCATTTCATTTTTATAAATATTTATGAATTTTCCAGATTTCCTTTGTTGTTGATTTCTAATTTCATTCCCTTGTGGTTGAAGAAGATACTCTGCATGATTTCCATCCTTTTACATTTATTGGGATTTGCTTGATGGCCTAACATGTGGTTGATTCTGGAGGATGTTGCATGTGCACTTGAGAAGAATGTGGAATCTAATGTTACGGGGTGGAGTATTTGTCTGCCTTTAAAATAGTTGAATTAAACTCTATTACTTTAGGAGTTCCATTACTCCTTATAGCTAAAACGTTTGTTCCATTGCTATGTATGGCTAAGATGCTGGGGAAGACATTTCTAGAAAGAAGAAATCCTGGGTGACAGTGCCCAGAAAATTATAGGGAGATGAGAATTTTCTACATGGTCCTGAAGAAGGGGAAGAAACAGAAACAACTGATCAACATTCCCAAACTCTGAAAGGCAGGTGAACGACACAGGTCCCAATGGCACATTCCCATCCAGACACAGACACCCTCTCTGTGAGGGAACAGAGGCAGAGGAGGCAGCCGGTCAGTAGACAACATGGATCTCCGTGGCCACCAGTCTGGCTGGGCTGTGGTCCTGGAGCGCGGTGCTCAGAGATTCACCTCGGTGATATCAAGCTGTGATCAGTGCAGGGACCACAAAGAACACATCTCTAAGCAAGTCCAGAAGACAGTCTCGGATTTCAGTCAGGGAGCGCTTGTCATGGAAGTATTCATTAGCCACAAGGTGCAAATACTGAGGCAGGATGTGCTGTAAAAAAAATTGTAGTCATAGGAGATCCAGATCAACCACAGTGGCCAACACGTTAAACACTCACCTGTGCAGGTATGATTCTGAATGCTTTACCCACATTGCTTCATTTAATCCACACAGCAACCCTATGATGCAAGTATCAAAACTAGTCCCATTTCACAGATTAAGAAACTGAGGCTCAGAGAGGTGAAGTGGTTGGGCCCAACTGGAAGAACCATGATTCTTTCACAAGTCTATTTGCATCCAAATCCCATGCTCCTGACCACAGGCCTCTCTCTCTTATGTCTCAGAATGAGTCACTCCTGGACAGAACTGGCTGCATCATCTGTGGAGCTCAGTGAAAAGTAAAAACATAAGCTCCTTGTTCAAAAAATCATTAAGAATTTCAAGATGGTGACAACGGAGCATTAAACCAAATGTAGGACTCTTCTGAGTAACAGGGTCCTCTGTGACTACACAGGCAGAACATCCATGAAATCAGCCCTGCTCCTGGTACCAGCACTGCCTCCAGCCCTTAACTATTATCTTACCTAAGCTAGTTAGTCTCTTGGAGCCTCAGTTTCCTCATCTGTATGGATGTAGAGGATTGTATGAGACGTGAAGAGAGAAGTATGCTGCTTGGCCCAGAGTAGGTATTCAGTCCTGTTGGTTTTCCCGGGCCCCATTGCTGAGTGCCTTAATAGGACATTTGATGCTTCCCTGACCTGGCACCAGCCTGCCTCCCAGGTTTCTCCCTCTCGACTTCCCCCAAGCACTAATGGTAGAGAGTGCATGGTAAATTCCATGAAGATTCAGGGATCTGGTGCTCTAGGAAATGCTGGAAAGGTGTTGCAGCTCAAACCCCTACCACTAAGACAGCAGCACAGCCCTTGATGGGTTTCTTCTTAATTTGGAGGAGAGGCAGTATACACCACATTGGGGAATGCTGCTCAGACTCGTTTATCGGGTCCTCAGGAGGCTGGTGGTTTTTAATCAGGCCATGGCAAGGGAGGCCTCTGCAGTAGGTCCAGTCTATGGCGTAAGGGCCTGGCCTCTTTGGCCATATAACCAGCAAACCCCATGGTGCTGGAGGTGTCCAAGGTGGGTATAGATGCTGTGTAGATTCTCAGGTGAGTCCCCATAGGACAGTCAGAGTGCAAAGTCCTAGGGTTCTGGGGTAAGGCTATGCCTTCTGCATCAGAGAACTACTTACTGTTTAAAAAGCAGCCCCTAGCATGCTACCGTGCCTAGGAGAAACACATGTCCTTCCATTCCTCTTGCACTTTCCCACACAACCTACTTCCCACTCTACTTGAAATGTCCTTCTGCTCAGTTGTTCCCCGCCCCTAAGGCTCAGATCGAGCATCTTCTCCATGAGGCCATCTCCAGTTCACCTGAGAATTGCAGTGTATAAATTACAACATCAATGTCTCTCAAACCTTAGTCCTGATTCATCATCAGACAGCTGCAACTCGTTAAACATCCCTCCACCAGGGAGACCTGAGGGATATCTGCGTGCAGTGTTTCTTTCTGTTTTCCTTTTTTTTTTTTTTTTCTTTTTGAGACAGAGTGTCTCACTCTTTTGCCCAGACTAGAGTACAGTGGCGAGATTCTGCAGCCTCAAACTCCCATGCTCAACAATCCATCTGCTTGGCCTCCCAAGTAGCTGGCACCACAAATGCATACCACCAGGCCTGCCTAATTTTTTTATTTTTTGAAGAGACAAGGTTTCCCTGTGTTGCCCAGGCTATTCTTGAACTTCTGGGCTCAAACAATCCTCCTGCCTTGGCCTCCCAAAATGTTGGGATTACAGGTGTGAATCACTGTGCCCAGTTTCAGAAGGCTTTTCCTAAAATAGAAATCAAATCATGTCCTTCTTCCTTCTGTTCTCAGTCTTCAGGATGAAGTCTATACTCATTACATAGTTTGCAATAGCTGAAAGCATTCTCTCCTGCTGCAGCCAACCCTCAGCCAATCTCTTCACAACCCTCTGCTCCCAGTTGGTACTCTTGGTTCTTCCCAGTTTATCCACCCACCTATTCCATCACCAGACAAGCTCCATTAATCCTCCAAATCCTTCTCCCCAAGACAGCTGCCTGTCCCCTTCTGTGTGCACCACAGGGCCTTGGACATTGCTGTGCTTCATGTGTACTGTATTGAAGTGTCTTGTCATCTCCGTCCACCCCATATTGCACCCCAGTGCCCAGGGAAGTGCAGGGGCATGTGGACTCCCACAAAACATTTGTTCCATGGACAAGTGAACAAAATGAATATTGGCACTGAGTCCACACTGAATAAATGTTTATGGAAAAAGAGGAAGATGGAAAAAGGAGAAAAGAAAGGAAGGAACACAATCCATCTCTGTATCCTAGTGTCTAGAGTAAGACCAGATACTGCTAAGTTTGTGCAGTGAACGAATGAATGAGTGATGGAACAATAAATGAGTGAATGAATGAATAAATGACTGGTCTTGCCAGAGCCTGGCCTGATGCCTGGCTGGTGTGTGGTGAGTACAGGTCCCTAGTCCTCTGTGTGTTTCAGCATTCAGAGCTTTTCAGACTATAGGTAGATAATGTAGCACCCATGCTG
>NW_022327535.1:0-7542 GCF_002776525.5 Piliocolobus tephrosceles | reverse complement strand
CAGCATGGGTGCTACATTATCTACCTATAGTCTGAAAAGCTCTGAATGCTGAAACACACACAGGACTAGGGACCTGTACTCACCACACACCAGCCAGGCATCAGGCCAGGCTCTGGCAAGACCAGTCATTTGCTCATTCATTCACTCATTTATTGTTCCATCACTCATTCATTCGTTCACTGCACAAACTTAGCAGTATCTGGTCTTACTCTAGACACTAGGATATAGAGATGGATTGTGTTCCTTCCTTTCTTTTCTCCTTTTTCCATCTTTCTCTTTTTCCATAAACATTTATTCAGTGTGGACTCAGTGCCAATATTCATTTTGTTCACTTGTCCATGGAACAAATGTTTTGTGGGAGTCCACATGCCCCTGCACTTCCCTGGGCACTGGGGTGCAATATGGGGTGGACGGAGATGACAAGACACTTCAATACAGTACACATGAAGCACAGCAATGTCCAAGGCCCTGTGGTGCACACAGAAGGGGACAGGCAGCTGTCTTGGGGAGAAGGATTTGGAGGATTAATGGAGCTTGTCTGGTGATGGAATAGGTGGGTGGATAAACTGGGAAGAACCAAGAGTACCAACTGGGAGCAGAGGGTTGTGAAGAGATTGGCTGAGGGTTGGCTGCAGCAGGAGAGAATGCTTTCAGCTATTGCAAACTATGTAATGAGTATAGACTTCATCCTGAAGACTGAGAACAGAAGGAAGAAGGACATGATTTGATTTCTATTTTAGGAAAAGCCTTCTGAAACTGGGCACAGTGATTCACACCTGTAATCCCAACATTTTGGGAGGCCAAGGCAGGAGGATTGTTTGAGCCCAGAAGTTCAAGAATAGCCTGGGCAACACAGGGAAACCTTGTCTCTTCAAAAAATAAAAAAATTAGGCAGGCCTGGTGGTATGCATTTGTGGTGCCAGCTACTTGGGAGGCCAAGCAGATGGACTGTTGAGCATGGGAGTTTGAGGCTGCAAAATCTCGCCACTGTACTCTAGTCTGGGCAAAAGAGTGAGACACTCTGTCTCAAAAAGAAAAAAAAAAAAAAAAGGAAAACAGAAAGAAACACTGCACGCAGATATCCCTCAGGTCTCCCTGGTGGAGGGATGTTTAACGAGTTGCAGCTGTCTGATGATGAATCAGGACTAAGGTTTGAGAGACATTGATGTTGTAATTTATACACTGCAATTCTCAGGTGAACTGGAGATGGCCTCATGGAGAAGATGCTCGATCTGAGCCTTAGGGGCGGGGAACAACTGAGCAGAAGGACATTTCAAGTAGAGTGGGAAGTAGGTTGTGTGGGAAAGTGCAAGAGGAATGGAAGGACATGTGTTTCTCCTAGGCACGGTAGCATGCTAGGGGCTGCTTTTTAAACAGTAAGTAGTTCTCTGATGCAGAAGGCATAGCCTTACCCCAGAACCCTAGGACTTTGCACTCTGACTGTCCTATGGGGACTCACCTGAGAATCTACACAGCATCTATACCCACCTTGGACACCTCCAGCACCATGGGGTTTGCTGGTTATATGGCCAAAGAGGCCAGGCCCTTACGCCATAGACTGGACCTACTGCAGAGGCCTCCCTTGCCATGGCCTGATTAAAAACCACCAGCCTCCTGAGGACCCGATAAACGAGTCTGAGCAGCATTCCCCAATGTGGTGTATACTGCCTCTCCTCCAAATTAAGAAGAAACCCATCAAGGGCTGTGCTGCTGTCTTAGTGGTAGGGGTTTGAGCTGCAACACCTTTCCAGCATTTCCTAGAGCACCAGATCCCTGAATCTTCATGGAATTTACCATGCACTCTCTACCATTAGTGCTTGGGGGAAGTCGAGAGGGAGAAACCTGGGAGGCAGGCTGGTGCCAGGTCAGGGAAGCATCAAATGTCCTATTAAGGCACTCAGCAATGGGGCCCGGGAAAACCAACAGGACTGAATACCTACTCTGGGCCAAGCAGCATACTTCTCTCTTCACGTCTCATACAATCCTCTACATCCATACAGATGAGGAAACTGAGGCTCCAAGAGACTAACTAGCTTAGGTAAGATAATAGTTAAGGGCTGGAGGCAGTGCTGGTACCAGGAGCAGGGCTGATTTCATGGATGTTCTGCCTGTGTAGTCACAGAGGACCCTGTTACTCAGAAGAGTCCTACATTTGGTTTAATGCTCCGTTGTCACCATCTTGAAATTCTTAATGATTTTTTGAACAAGGAGCTTATGTTTTTACTTTTCACTGAGCTCCACAGATGATGCAGCCAGTTCTGTCCAGGAGTGACTCATTCTGAGACATAAGAGAGAGAGGCCTGTGGTCAGGAGCATGGGATTTGGATGCAAATAGACTTGTGAAAGAATCATGGTTCTTCCAGTTGGGCCCAACCACTTCACCTCTCTGAGCCTCAGTTTCTTAATCTGTGAAATGGGACTAGTTTTGATACTTGCATCATAGGGTTGCTGTGTGGATTAAATGAAGCAATGTGGGTAAAGCATTCAGAATCATACCTGCACAGGTGAGTGTTTAACGTGTTGGCCACTGTGGTTGATCTGGATCTCCTATGACTACAATTTTTTTTACAGCACATCCTGCCTCAGTATTTGCACCTTGTGGCTAATGAATACTTCCATGACAAGCGCTCCCTGACTGAAATCCGAGACAGTCTTCTGGACTTGCTTAGAGATGTGTTCTTTGTGGTCCCTGCACTGATCACAGCTTGATATCACCGAGGTGAATCTCTGAGCACCGCGCTCCAGGACCACAGCCCAGCCAGACTGGTGGCCACGGAGATCCATGTTGTCTACTGACCGGCTGCCTCCTCTGCCTCTGTTCCCTCACAGAGAGGGTGTCTGTGTCTGGATGGGAATGTGCCATTGGGACCTGTGTCGTTCACCTGCCTTTCAGAGTTTGGGAATGTTGATCAGTTGTTTCTGTTTCTTCCCCTTCTTCAGGACCATGTAGAAAATTCTCATCTCCCTATAATTTTCTGGGCACTGTCACCCAGGATTTCTTCTTTCTAGAAATGTCTTCCCCAGCATCTTAGCCATACATAGCAATGGAACAAACGTTTTAGCTATAAGGAGTAATGGAACTCCTAAAGTAATAGAGTTTAATTCAACTATTTTAAAGGCAGACAAATACTCCACCCCGTAACATTAGATTCCACATTCTTCTCAAGTGCACATGCAACATCCTCCAGAATCAACCACATGTTAGGCCATCAAGCAAATCCCAATAAATGTAAAAGGATGGAAATCATGCAGAGTATCTTCTTCAACCACAAGGGAATGAAATTAGAAATCAACAACAAAGGAAATCTGGAAAATTCATAAATATTTATAAAAATGAAATGGTGTACTCGTTTTTACATTTTAAAAATTGTAAATATGCTTAATAAAAAATTTCCCATTTTAACCATTTTAAGTGTATAGTTCAATGGTATTAAGTACATTCATATTGTTGTACAACCATCACCACTGTACATCTTCAGAACGTTTTTATCATCCCAAACTGAAAATCAGTACTTATTAAAAATAACTCCCCACTCCTCCTTCCCCCAGACCCCAATAACCACCATTCTATTTTTTATCTCTATGACTGATGTTTTAGTTACCTTAGTGACTTTAGTTACTCAATGTAAATGGAATCATTCAATATTTGTCCTTTTGTTTGGCTTATTTCACATAGCATAAAGTCTCAGGATTCCTATATGCTGTACTATACATCAGAATTTCCTCCTTTTTTAAGGCTGAATAATGTTCCATTGTATGTATATATCACATTTTGTTTATCCATTTATTCGTTAATGGACATTTGCGTTGTTTCCACCTTTCGGCTATTGTGCAATGAACAATTGGCTATTGGCTACAATTGGCTATTGACTATAATGCTGCAGTTAACACAGTTGTAGAAATATCTGTTCAAGTCCCTGTTTTCCATTATCTGGGGTATATGCCAGAGGTAGAATTGCTGGATCATATGTAATTCTAAGTTTAATTTTTTTGAAGAACTGTCATGGTGTTTTCCACTGTGTCTGAACCATTTTACATTCCTACCAGCAATGCACAAGGATTGCAATTTCTCGACATCTTGACCAACATTTGTTATTTTCTGTTGCTGTTTTTTAAATAATGACTATTCTAGTAGGTTTGCAGTAGTATCTCATTATGGTTTTCATTTGCATTTTCCCAATTATTAGAGATGTTGAGCATCTTTTCATATGCTTATTGGATGTTTGTATATATGTTTTTGGAGAAATGTCTATTTAAGACCCTTGCCCACTTTTAAATTGAGTTGTTTTTTGTTGTTGAGTTTTAAGAGTTCCTTACTCTTAAATATGTTTGTGTGTGTGTATGTGTGTGTGTGTGTGTGTGTATAGTAGAAATCAATCCCTTATGAGATATATGACTTGCAAATATTTTCTCCCATTCTGTGGGTTGCCTTCTTACTCTGTTGATAATGCACCAAAGTTGCACAGTAGTTTTTAATTTTGATGAAATATAATTCATCCACTTTTTTGTTGATTGTGCTTTTGGTGTCATATCTAAGAATCCACCGCCAAATTCAAGGGGTTGGAAAGTAACCTCTATAATTTCTTATAAAAGTTTACAATTTTAGTTTTAACTTTAGGTCTTTGATCCATTTTGAGTTAGTTTTTCTATATAGTATGAGGGAAGAATCTACCTTTATTCTTTTGCATGTGTTATATATTAGGGTGGCTATAATTTTTTTTAAAAAGGAAAAGAATAAGAACAAGTGTGAAGTATATAGCGAAACCAAAACTCTCAACTACTGTTGAAAACATAAAACAGTGCAGCCACTGTGGAAAAATGTTGTGGCTGTTCCTCAAAAAGTTAAACACAGTTTCCATATAACCTAGCAAATCCATTCCTAGGGGTATATTCAAGATAACTGAAAACTGATATTCAAACAAAAATTGTATGTGAATGTTCATAGCACCCTTGTTCATTATAGGCCAAAATGATAACAACCCAAGTGTTCATCAACTGATGAATCAATAAACAAAATTCAGTATATACTTACAATGGACTATCAGTTTGCCATAAAAAGAAATGAAATACGAATGCATGCTACAATATAGATGAACCTTGTAAACATTATGCTAAGTGAAAGAAATCAGGCACGAAGGGCCACATGTTGTATGATCCCACTTACATGAAATATTCAGATAAGGCAAATCCATAGAGACAGAAAGTAGAATTGTGTTTTCCAGAGGCTGAGAAGTGGGGCTCATGGGGAGTGACTGCTAAATGGGTCTGAGGTTTCTGTTTGGGGTGACGAAAATGTTCTGGACCTAAATATTGGTGATAGTTGCACAACATCCTAAATGTACTAAAAACCACTGAATTATATACTTTCAAATAGTTAAAGTGGCAGATTTCACTTATGTACATTTTGCCTTAAAAATATTGTTAAGAAAATGAGAAGGCAGACCACAGACTGGGAGAAAATGTTCATAATACAATTATTTGACAAAATCATCATATCCAGAATAGAAGAACCCTTACAGTTCAGTAATGAAAAGAAAGTATTTTTCAAGAATGGGTAAAAGACTTGAACTTTGAGAGAAAGTCCCAACAAGGTAGATCCTGGTTGAATATGGAGGACGTTTTTTGAGAAGCAGAACTACTGCCTTCTCAGACGTGAGCTCTTCATCACCAGGGATATAAGCACTGCTGTAACAGGAAATTCCAGCCTCAGATGAGGAAGGGCGAAGTGAGGCTGGCTTAGGTAGCCTCTTGTCTCTGAGCTGTCTCACCCTTTGGTCTATACATCCAAGACTAGATATATGGGGACACAGAGCCAGCCCACTGCTCCACGCTGCATGCATGCCTGACCTTCCCTGACCTTTGTTCAGATGCTGGTGCACCTGTCTACTTCTATGAGTTTCGGCACCGGCCCCAGTGCTTTGAAGACACGAAGCCAGCTTTCGTCAAAGCCGACCACGCTGATGAAGTCCGCTTTGTGTTCGGTGGTGCCTTCCTGAAGGGTGACATTGTTATGTTCGGTAAGGGACTGGCCACTCCCCACAGTTCACATGAAGCCCCCTGCTCACCCCACCACTATGCAAGAGCCCGGAGGATTCGGGGTTGGCATTTAATCACCTCTGTGGTTTACAGGCAGACACAACCTTTCTCTGGAAAATGCCCTCACTTCCATTTTTAGAAGCCAAGATGAAAAAGCACCGTGACAGTTGCTTGATGAGGACTTCTCTTTGTACTGAAACCTACAGGTGTGGCCACTTCGGAGCACTCAAGCAATCTAAATAATTTAAAAAATATATATATTAGAACCATTTTCTTCCTTTTCTTTGACCGCGGGTCTTACCCTCCCTCCCCTTCCCAGAAATCCCATGAGGCCACAATCTGAGGCTTTAAGAGGCAAGGACCATGTTTTTTATAATTCCAGCTCCAAGTGGTCCTCACCCAGATGAGCTCATGTAAAGGCTTGTGAACTGTTACTTGTGATGTTAGCTCATTTATTCTTAAATTTATGACATATTTGGTGCCTGAAATAAACCAATCAGATGAGGTTATCGACAGAAAAAATTTGCAGGGAAAATTACACGCAGGAGCTATCGCTAAACTATTTAGTTAGAAACATTACAAAATGCAGGCTCTTAACTTATTCACACTGGCCTCTTGACAAAGAGGACAGCACATTCCATATAGAGTGTGTTTGTGCACTGTGGTTTATTCATTATTTCAGTGTTTCATCCTCATCTTACAACACAGATAATAAAGAACTTCCTCCTAGGTTGTCATAAGGACTAAATAAAATAAGCCCCATAAAGTAAGAGTGAATAGCTAATAAATGTCACTGTTATTTCTCAGCAACCATTCCTGAGCCCATCCTATGTAATGGCAGAGGGACTCCCTAAACTGGAAAAAGTGAACAACATATGTATCAAAAGGTGAAATTCCTTGATGTCTAAAGAGCTCCTAAAATTCATAAGAAAAGAATAACCTAATTGAAAACTGGGTAACAGATACAAACAGACAGTTCGTGGAAAAGAAAACACAAGTGCCTTCTAAATATATGAACATCCGCTCAACCTCCCTCATAACAAGAAAGCTGCAGACCATCCTTAGCAAGGAATTATTCTTCATCAATCAAGGTTGAAAAAAACCAAAACACTTAAAATAATGTATTCTAGCAGGTGTAAGAAACAATTTTATACGTTGATACATTAATAGAGAAATCTATCAACATTTAAATGCATGTAAGGCCGGGCGTGGTGGCTCACACCTGTAATCCCAGCACTTTGGGAGTCTGAGGCGGGAGGATTGCTTGAGTCCAGGAGTTCCAGAACATTTTGGGCAACATAGTAATACCCCCCTCTACAAAAAAAAAAAATAATAGTAATAATAATAAACACAATTAGCCAGGCATGGTGGCACACACCTATAGTCCCAGCTACTCAGGAGGCTGAGGTGGGAGGATGACTTGAGCCCAAGAGTTTGAGGTTACAGTGAGCTATGATCATGGCCCTGAACTCTAGTCTGGGCAACAGCATGAGACTCCTGTCTCAA
>NW_022327534.1:0-7542 GCF_002776525.5 Piliocolobus tephrosceles | reverse complement strand
TTGAGACAGGAGTCTCATGCTGTTGCCCAGACTAGAGTTCAGGGCCATGATCATAGCTCACTGTAACCTCAAACTCTTGGGCTCAAGTCATCCTCCCACCTCAGCCTCCTGAGTAGCTGGGACTATAGGTGTGTGCCACCATGCCTGGCTAATTGTGTTTATTATTATTACTATTATTTTTTTTTTTTGTAGAGGGGGGTATTACTATGTTGCCCAAAATGTTCTGGAACTCCTGGACTCAAGCAATCCTCCCGCCTCAGACTCCCAAAGTGCTGGGATTACAGGTGTGAGCCACCACGCCCGGCCTTACATGCATTTAAATGTTGATAGATTTCTCTATTAATGTATCAACGTATAAAATTGTTTCTTACACCTGCTAGAATACATTATTTTAAGTGTTTTGGTTTTTTTCAACCTTGATTGATGAAGAATAATTCCTTGCTAAGGATGGTCTGCAGCTTTCTTGTTATGAGGGAGGTTGAGCGGATGTTCATATATTTAGAAGGCACTTGTGTTTTCTTTTCCACGAACTGTCTGTTTGTATCTGTTACCCAGTTTTCAATTAGGTTATTCTTTTCTTATGAATTTTAGGAGCTCTTTAGACATCAAGGAATTTCACCTTTTGATACATATGTTGTTCACTTTTTCCAGTTTAGGGAGTCCCTCTGCCATTACATAGGATGGGCTCAGGAATGGTTGCTGAGAAATAACAGTGACATTTATTAGCTATTCACTCTTACTTTATGGGGCTTATTTTATTTAGTCCTTATGACAACCTAGGAGGAAGTTCTTTATTATCTGTGTTGTAAGATGAGGATGAAACACTGAAATAATGAATAAACCACAGTGCACAAACACACTCTATATGGAATGTGCTGTCCTCTTTGTCAAGAGGCCAGTGTGAATAAGTTAAGAGCCTGCATTTTGTAATGTTTCTAACTAAATAGTTTAGCGATAGCTCCTGCGTGTAATTTTCCCTGCAAATTTTTTCTGTCGATAACCTCATCTGATTGGTTTATTTCAGGCACCAAATATGTCATAAATTTAAGAATAAATGAGCTAACATCACAAGTAACAGTTCACAAGCCTTTACATGAGCTCATCTGGGTGAGGACCACTTGGAGCTGGAATTATAAAAAACATGGTCCTTGCCTCTTAAAGCCTCAGATTGTGGCCTCATGGGATTTCTGGGAAGGGGAGGGAGGGTAAGACCCGCGGTCAAAGAAAAGGAAGAAAATGGTTCTAATATATATATTTTTTAAATTATTTAGATTGCTTGAGTGCTCCGAAGTGGCCACACCTGTAGGTTTCAGTACAAAGAGAAGTCCTCATCAAGCAACTGTCACGGTGCTTTTTCATCTTGGCTTCTAAAAATGGAAGTGAGGGCATTTTCCAGAGAAAGGTTGTGTCTGCCTGTAAACCACAGAGGTGATTAAATGCCAACCCCGAATCCTCCGGGCTCTTGCATAGTGGTGGGGTGAGCAGGGGGCTTCATGTGAACTGTGGGGAGTGGCCAGTCCCTTACCGAACATAACAATGTCACCCTTCAGGAAGGCACCACCGAACACAAAGCGGACTTCATCAGCGTGGTCGGCTTTGACGAAAGCTGGCTTCGTGTCTTCAAAGCACTGGGGCCGGTGCCGAAACTCATAGAAGTAGACAGGTGCACCAGCATCTGAACAAAGGTCAGGGAAGGTCAGGCATGCATGCAGCGTGGAGCAGTGGGCTGGCTCTGTGTCCCCATATATCTAGTCTTGGATGTATAGACCAAAGGGTGAGACAGCTCAGAGACAAGAGGCTACCTAAGCCAGCCTCACTTCGCCCTTCCTCATCTGAGGCTGGAATTTCCTGTTACAGCAGTGCTTATATCCCTGGTGATGAAGAGCTCACGTCTGAGAAGGCAGTAGTTCTGCTTCTCAAAAAACGTCCTCCATATTCAACCAGGATCTACCTTGTTGGGACTTTCTCTCAAAGTTCAAGTCTTTTACCCATTCTTGAAAAATACTTTCTTTTCATTACTGAACTGTAAGGGTTCTTCTATTCTGGATATGATGATTTTGTCAAATAATTGTATTATGAACATTTTCTCCCAGTCTGTGGTCTGCCTTCTCATTTTCTTAACAATATTTTTAAGGCAAAATGTACATAAGTGAAATCTGCCACTTTAACTATTTGAAAGTATATAATTCAGTGGTTTTTAGTACATTTAGGATGTTGTGCAACTATCACCAATATTTAGGTCCAGAACATTTTCGTCACCCCAAACAGAAACCTCAGACCCATTTAGCAGTCACTCCCCATGAGCCCCACTTCTCAGCCTCTGGAAAACACAATTCTACTTTCTGTCTCTATGGATTTGCCTTATCTGAATATTTCATGTAAGTGGGATCATACAACATGTGGCCCTTCGTGCCTGATTTCTTTCACTTAGCATAATGTTTACAAGGTTCATCTATATTGTAGCATGCATTCGTATTTCATTTCTTTTTATGGCAAACTGATAGTCCATTGTAAGTATATACTGAATTTTGTTTATTGATTCATCAGTTGATGAACACTTGGGTTGTTATCATTTTGGCCTATAATGAACAAGGGTGCTATGAACATTCACATACAATTTTTGTTTGAATATCAGTTTTCAGTTATCTTGAATATACCCCTAGGAATGGATTTGCTAGGTTATATGGAAACTGTGTTTAACTTTTTGAGGAACAGCCACAACATTTTTCCACAGTGGCTGCACTGTTTTATGTTTTCAACAGTAGTTGAGAGTTTTGGTTTCGCTATATACTTCACACTTGTTCTTATTCTTTTCCTTTTTAAAAAAAATTATAGCCACCCTAATATATAACACATGCAAAAGAATAAAGGTAGATTCTTCCCTCATACTATATAGAAAAACTAACTCAAAATGGATCAAAGACCTAAAGTTAAAACTAAAATTGTAAACTTTTATAAGAAATTATAGAGGTTACTTTCCAACCCCTTGAATTTGGCGGTGGATTCTTAGATATGACACCAAAAGCACAATCAACAAAAAAGTGGATGAATTATATTTCATCAAAATTAAAAACTACTGTGCAACTTTGGTGCATTATCAACAGAGTAAGAAGGCAACCCACAGAATGGGAGAAAATATTTGCAAGTCATATATCTCATAAGGGATTGATTTCTACTATACACACACACACACACACACATACACACACACAAACATATTTAAGAGTAAGGAACTCTTAAAACTCAACAACAAAAAACAACTCAATTTAAAAGTGGGCAAGGGTCTTAAATAGACATTTCTCCAAAAACATATATACAAACATCCAATAAGCATATGAAAAGATGCTCAACATCTCTAATAATTGGGAAAATGCAAATGAAAACCATAATGAGATACTACTGCAAACCTACTAGAATAGTCATTATTTAAAAAACAGCAACAGAAAATAACAAATGTTGGTCAAGATGTCGAGAAATTGCAATCCTTGTGCATTGCTGGTAGGAATGTAAAATGGTTCAGACACAGTGGAAAACACCATGACAGTTCTTCAAAAAAATTAAACTTAGAATTACATATGATCCAGCAATTCTACCTCTGGCATATACCCCAGATAATGGAAAACAGGGACTTGAACAGATATTTCTACAACTGTGTTAACTGCAGCATTATAGTCAATAGCCAATTGTAGCCAATAGCCAATTGTTCATTGCACAATAGCCGAAAGGTGGAAACAACGCAAATGTCCATTAACGAATAAATGGATAAACAAAATGTGATATATACATACAATGGAACATTATTCAGCCTTAAAAAAGGAGGAAATTCTGATGTATAGTACAGCATATAGGAATCCTGAGACTTTATGCTATGTGAAATAAGCCAAACAAAAGGACAAATATTGAATGATTCCATTTACATTGAGTAACTAAAGTCACTAAGGTAACTAAAACATCAGTCATAGAGATAAAAAATAGAATGGTGGTTATTGGGGTCTGGGGGAAGGAGGAGTGGGGAGTTATTTTTAATAAGTACTGATTTTCAGTTTGGGATGATAAAAACGTTCTGAAGATGTACAGTGGTGATGGTTGTACAACAATATGAATGTACTTAATACCATTGAACTATACACTTAAAATGGTTAAAATGGGAAATTTTTTATTAAGCATATTTACAATTTTTAAAATGTAAAAACGAGTACACCATTTCATTTTTATAAATATTTATGAATTTTCCAGATTTCCTTTGTTGTTGATTTCTAATTTCATTCCCTTGTGGTTGAAGAAGATACTCTGCATGATTTCCATCCTTTTACATTTATTGGGATTTGCTTGATGGCCTAACATGTGGTTGATTCTGGAGGATGTTGCATGTGCACTTGAGAAGAATGTGGAATCTAATGTTACGGGGTGGAGTATTTGTCTGCCTTTAAAATAGTTGAATTAAACTCTATTACTTTAGGAGTTCCATTACTCCTTATAGCTAAAACGTTTGTTCCATTGCTATGTATGGCTAAGATGCTGGGGAAGACATTTCTAGAAAGAAGAAATCCTGGGTGACAGTGCCCAGAAAATTATAGGGAGATGAGAATTTTCTACATGGTCCTGAAGAAGGGGAAGAAACAGAAACAACTGATCAACATTCCCAAACTCTGAAAGGCAGGTGAACGACACAGGTCCCAATGGCACATTCCCATCCAGACACAGACACCCTCTCTGTGAGGGAACAGAGGCAGAGGAGGCAGCCGGTCAGTAGACAACATGGATCTCCGTGGCCACCAGTCTGGCTGGGCTGTGGTCCTGGAGCGCGGTGCTCAGAGATTCACCTCGGTGATATCAAGCTGTGATCAGTGCAGGGACCACAAAGAACACATCTCTAAGCAAGTCCAGAAGACTGTCTCGGATTTCAGTCAGGGAGCGCTTGTCATGGAAGTATTCATTAGCCACAAGGTGCAAATACTGAGGCAGGATGTGCTGTAAAAAAAATTGTAGTCATAGGAGATCCAGATCAACCACAGTGGCCAACACGTTAAACACTCACCTGTGCAGGTATGATTCTGAATGCTTTACCCACATTGCTTCATTTAATCCACACAGCAACCCTATGATGCAAGTATCAAAACTAGTCCCATTTCACAGATTAAGAAACTGAGGCTCAGAGAGGTGAAGTGGTTGGGCCCAACTGGAAGAACCATGATTCTTTCACAAGTCTATTTGCATCCAAATCCCATGCTCCTGACCACAGGCCTCTCTCTCTTATGTCTCAGAATGAGTCACTCCTGGACAGAACTGGCTGCATCATCTGTGGAGCTCAGTGAAAAGTAAAAACATAAGCTCCTTGTTCAAAAAATCATTAAGAATTTCAAGATGGTGACAACGGAGCATTAAACCAAATGTAGGACTCTTCTGAGTAACAGGGTCCTCTGTGACTACACAGGCAGAACATCCATGAAATCAGCCCTGCTCCTGGTACCAGCACTGCCTCCAGCCCTTAACTATTATCTTACCTAAGCTAGTTAGTCTCTTGGAGCCTCAGTTTCCTCATCTGTATGGATGTAGAGGATTGTATGAGACGTGAAGAGAGAAGTATGCTGCTTGGCCCAGAGTAGGTATTCAGTCCTGTTGGTTTTCCCGGGCCCCATTGCTGAGTGCCTTAATAGGACATTTGATGCTTCCCTGACCTGGCACCAGCCTGCCTCCCAGGTTTCTCCCTCTCGACTTCCCCCAAGCACTAATGGTAGAGAGTGCATGGTAAATTCCATGAAGATTCAGGGATCTGGTGCTCTAGGAAATGCTGGAAAGGTGTTGCAGCTCAAACCCCTACCACTAAGACAGCAGCACAGCCCTTGATGGGTTTCTTCTTAATTTGGAGGAGAGGCAGTATACACCACATTGGGGAATGCTGCTCAGACTCGTTTATCGGGTCCTCAGGAGGCTGGTGGTTTTTAATCAGGCCATGGCAAGGGAGGCCTCTGCAGTAGGTCCAGTCTATGGCGTAAGGGCCTGGCCTCTTTGGCCATATAACCAGCAAACCCCATGGTGCTGGAGGTGTCCAAGGTGGGTATAGATGCTGTGTAGATTCTCAGGTGAGTCCCCATAGGACAGTCAGAGTGCAAAGTCCTAGGGTTCTGGGGTAAGGCTATGCCTTCTGCATCAGAGAACTACTTACTGTTTAAAAAGCAGCCCCTAGCATGCTACCGTGCCTAGGAGAAACACATGTCCTTCCATTCCTCTTGCACTTTCCCACACAACCTACTTCCCACTCTACTTGAAATGTCCTTCTGCTCAGTTGTTCCCCGCCCCTAAGGCTCAGATCGAGCATCTTCTCCATGAGGCCATCTCCAGTTCACCTGAGAATTGCAGTGTATAAATTACAACATCAATGTCTCTCAAACCTTAGTCCTGATTCATCATCAGACAGCTGCAACTCGTTAAACATCCCTCCACCAGGGAGACCTGAGGGATATCTGCGTGCAGTGTTTCTTTCTGTTTTCCTTTTTTTTTTTTTTTTCTTTTTGAGACAGAGTGTCTCACTCTTTTGCCCAGACTAGAGTACAGTGGCGAGATTCTGCAGCCTCAAACTCCCATGCTCAACAATCCATCTGCTTGGCCTCCCAAGTAGCTGGCACCACAAATGCATACCACCAGGCCTGCCTAATTTTTTTATTTTTTGAAGAGACAAGGTTTCCCTGTGTTGCCCAGGCTATTCTTGAACTTCTGGGCTCAAACAATCCTCCTGCCTTGGCCTCCCAAAATGTTGGGATTACAGGTGTGAATCACTGTGCCCAGTTTCAGAAGGCTTTTCCTAAAATAGAAATCAAATCATGTCCTTCTTCCTTCTGTTCTCAGTCTTCAGGATGAAGTCTATACTCATTACATAGTTTGCAATAGCTGAAAGCATTCTCTCCTGCTGCAGCCAACCCTCAGCCAATCTCTTCACAACCCTCTGCTCCCAGTTGGTACTCTTGGTTCTTCCCAGTTTATCCACCCACCTATTCCATCACCAGACAAGCTCCATTAATCCTCCAAATCCTTCTCCCCAAGACAGCTGCCTGTCCCCTTCTGTGTGCACCACAGGGCCTTGGACATTGCTGTGCTTCATGTGTACTGTATTGAAGTGTCTTGTCATCTCCGTCCACCCCATATTGCACCCCAGTGCCCAGGGAAGTGCAGGGGCATGTGGACTCCCACAAAACATTTGTTCCATGGACAAGTGAACAAAATGAATATTGGCACTGAGTCCACACTGAATAAATGTTTATGGAAAAAGAGAAAGATGGAAAAAGGAGAAAAGAAAGGAAGGAACACAATCCATCTCTATATCCTAGTGTCTAGAGTAAGACCAGATACTGCTAAGTTTGTGCAGTGAACGAATGAATGAGTGATGGAACAATAAATGAGTGAATGAATGAGCAAATGACTGGTCTTGCCAGAGCCTGGCCTGATGCCTGGCTGGTGTGTGGTGAGTACAGGTCCCTAGTCCTGTGTGTGTTTCAGCATTCAGAGCTTTTCAGACTATAGGTAGATAATGTAGCACCCATGCTG
>NW_022327532.1:0-1843 GCF_002776525.5 Piliocolobus tephrosceles | reverse complement strand
GACATTTGGGTTGATTCCAAGTCTTTGCTATTGTGAATAGTGCTGCAATAAACATACGTGTGCATGTGTCTTTGTAGTCGAATAATTTATAATCCTTTGGGTATATACCCAGTAGTGGGATGGCTGGGTCATATGGTACATCTAGTTCTAGATCCTTGAGGAATTGCCATACTGTTTTCCATAATGGTTGAACTAGTTTACAATCCCACCAACAGTGTAAAAGTGTTCCTATTTCTCTTATACGAAGATTAATTCAAGATGGATTAGAGACTTAAATGTTAGACCTATTACCATAAAAACCCTAGAAGAAAATCTAGGTAGTACCATTCAGGACATAGGCATGGGCAAGGACTTCATGTCTAAAACACCAAAAGCAACGGCAGCAAAAGCCAAAATTGACAAATGGGATCTCATTAAACTAAAGAGCTTCTGCACAGCAAAAGAAACTACCATCAGAGTGAACAGGCAACCTACAGAATGGGAGAAAATTTTTGCAATCTACTCATCTAACAAAGGGCTAATTTCCAGAATCTACAAAGAACTCAAACAAATATAAAAGAAAAAAACAAACAACCCCATCAAAAAGTGGGCAAAGGATATGAACAGACATTTCTCAAAAGAAGACATTCATACAGCCAACAGACACATGAAAAAATGCTCATCATCACTGGCCATCAGAGAAATGCAAATCAAAACCACAATGAGATACCATCTCACACCAGTTAGAATGGCAATCATTAAAAAATCAGGAAACATTCTTTTGTTTTTTTACTTCTCTAATAAACTTGCTTTCCTTTTATGGTCTCAGGCCAAATTATTTCTTGCATGAGATCCAAGATCTGTCTCATGGGGCCTGGATATGGACCCCTTTACCATAAAATTATCCTGGCCAACCACTACATGATGAAACTGGTGATACCCTTGACCCAAAGGAAAATCATCTGTGCAGCAGACTCAAGGTGTACATCAGGAGCCAGGATGATCTTCAGGCCCCAGATCCACACCAAGTAATAGGTGGACATCAGGCCACTGGAGGATATGCAGGTGCCAGGTGGATATCTAGCTCTAGGTGGACCCCCCAGGTCTCAGGGAGACATCAGGGACCAAGTAGTCACCCATGCCCCAGAAGAATATCCTGGACACATGTAAACAACAGGCCCCAGATGCACACTTAGGCCACAAGTAGACATCAGGCCTGAGGTGGACATCAGGCTCTAGGTTGACACCCAGGCCCCAGGTGGACAAAAAGCCCCAAGTAAACTCCAGGTCCAGCTGAACATCAGTTCCCAGGTGGTCTCCCAGACCCCAGGTGGAAATCAGGTCCCAAGTGGACATAAAGTCTCAGGTGGATAAAAAGGCCCCTGGCGAATATCAACCCCCAGGTTGACACCCAGGGTCCAGGTGAACACGAGGCTTCAGATGAAAACCAGGCCCAAGGTGGACATAGGCCCCTGACAGACAACAGGTCTCAGGTGCATAGCTAAGCCCCAGGTTGCTACCAGTTTCCAAGGGAATATCCAGGCCTATGGGGACACTGGGGCCCCAGGTGGATATAGGCCCCAGGTAAACACTAGGCCCCACGTGGACATCAGGGGTCAAGTGGACACACAGGTTCCAGGTGTATATCAGGCCCCAGGTATATACCATTTTTCTGGTACATAACGTGTACATCAGGCTCACAGGTGGACACCCGGGCCCCATATGGACACCAGCCTACAGGTGAGCATCAGGCTCCAGGAGGATACCCAGGTGTCAGGTAGCTATCAAGTCCTAACAGGACACCAGGCCCCAGGTGAACATCAGGGCCCAATTGGGCATTCAGATTCTACGTAGACACCCAAGC
>NW_022327531.1:0-28144 GCF_002776525.5 Piliocolobus tephrosceles | reverse complement strand
TCCATTGGAAGTTCTACGGGATGGGATGGAAGTAGAGGCTGCTATGAAATGAATAACAGCAGATAGACATCTGGATTCTCATTAGTAATAGTAAGTGCAAGACTCTGAAGAATTATCTGTCAAATGTGCAGTATGATTATTTCACTAGAACTCTTTATTTAACCAAACCAACATTCAACTGTGAGCACAAGATAAAAACACTGAAAGCATGCCTAAACACACAGTGTTTCCCAATGTCCACCCCTGTCTGGAAGAATTACTGGAGGAGACATTTTGAAAAAAGGAGCAATAAGTCTGAGAGAGAGATTGTATAAGAAATAGTGAAGAACAATAAAACCGGTATGATTTATGCTTAGGCATAAATAGAGGTAGCTTTTGAAGAAAACAATAGGACCTTTGATTTTGGATTTAATGTATTGCTTATCTGAATGTAGAGGAGGCTTTTCAATGTGCGGATACAGAAGATGGCAAGGAGTGGGAGGAAGAGCAAAATAATTGCTAAGATTCTTGATTTACATGAGAAACATATAAAGAAAATGATTAACAAAGGCATTGCGTAGAAGTAGCAAAGCTTAAATACACATGTTAAAATTTCAAGGGGAACCATTTAAAAAATACTAATGAGATGTCAGACTTTCAAACCGTTAGAGAAAAATAAATGTAAGGTAGCTGCATGAATTCATCAAAAGACAAGAATAATATTTTTTAAAGCAGAGAAAGTAGAAAACATAAAAGAAGTTGCTAAAATGATTTAAACATCTCAGTAATCACAAATCAAGTCAATATCTAAAAACAATTTAAATGCTTAGTTTCAAACTGGGTTTTAAATAGCTCTTTTCTTTTGTTTAAAAGAGCATTAAACATTTAATCTTAGAAAATAAAATGACTCATTAATAGAGGTAGCAAAGAAATAAAAGAATATCAGACATATGTCCAAAAAAAAAAGGTGTGTTAATATTGGTGTTAGGACAAAGAAAATGTTAATCGAATACATTTAAGAGGACATCTTCAATATCCTTTTAAAGAGGATATTTTGAAAATCTATCACACTAGGAATATATTTTGTGCTAAGCCTATTTTGGCCTCTATAAAGAAGCAAGTAACAGATACAATTTCACAGGTTTATAAAACAAAGATCACAGTTGCCTTAAACTGAGATGGCAAAGATTGTAAGAAGTCGTGGTATTGATGACATGTTAGAGTTTGAGAGCTAAGTTTGGGGTATGATTGTTTTGAGTTGCGTATTAGAAAACTAAGTATACATATCAAGTAGAAAGTTGACTATAAAAGTCTTTGAATCAGTGTTAAATCTAGCTACAAGGTATAAATTTAAAAATCTCTAGTATAAAAACTGCATTTAAAAATGCGTGACAAAATGATATTTGGTTGGTGTACATATGTCAAATTTTTAACACTTAAGCAATCCAAGGACTAAGTTTTTGGGCATTCCAATGTTTTTAGAGCAGGAATTGAGAGAACACAGTGAAGCAAATGCAAAGATAAGAGTATACAAGGACATTCAGGAGAGTGGTGACAGTATGGAAAAAGTTACAAATTGCATATTATAGATGAGAATGGCAAATACTGCAGATAGATCAAGCAAGATGAAGACTAAGAATTGACTATTGTAATCAGTGATTAAGAAGTCATTGCTGACCTTGTATTGGAAGTCTTTTACAGTGACAAGAGCAATAGGCTTGCTTGGAATGGGCTCAAGGGGTAATATGAAAAGAAGCATTACAATAAATGAGGGAAGGAAGTGTTGTATGGAGTGTTGTTGTAAAGAAAAAAACCAGGTTTTTATATAAAGCAGAGGGAGAGGCAGGATCAGCAGTGAGCTCAGCAGTTTTTAAATTTGTTTTATGATAAGAGAAAAAGCTACAGCTTTCACATAGATGTGAAAGATCATGCACACAACTAAAAATAAATAAAACAAAGGTAAAAATTGAAGAAATGGGGTACTTAAGAAAATGGTGATAGTAGAATCTATTGTAGAACTGAGGGTGTTGCCTTTGGATAGAAGCATGAATAATTTATTTCTAATGAAACAGGAAAAATGTATATATTGTCATAGAAAACTATTACAAGGTTGTAATAGTGGTGGAAACATCTAGAAGGTATTTTGGCTGCTAGAATTTCTTTCATTAAGCAAGAGCTGACCTCATCAGATAAGAGTGTAGATTTTGGAGGTTTGTGAAGAAAGGACAGGGTCTCAAATGGTCATCTAGGAAGATGGCAGATTGAATGGAGAATGGAAACACCTAATACAATTGTTGAGCAGCCGTAGGAGTATGTAAGAAGCTGGCAAACATGCTTCTGTATGTGAACAATCTGCATGATAGTGTGTTTCACACCACTAAGCTCAAGTAGGTATGTAGAGGTTCCAGGTACGCAGAGAACGTGAACTAGGATTGTGGTGTTACTAAGGGAGTTGAAGACATAGGTGAGGGATTGATTATAATGTTTTACCATGAAATTTAAGCTGGGTAAAGATACAAAAGAAGGTAAGAAATAAGAGAGGAATAATGTAATACAAGAGGGGCAGTAAACCTGAAGTTCTGGTTATTGGTGTTGGGATCTTAGAGCATGTAAGCTAGTGAAGGGGTGGAATTAGAGAGGAATTGAAATTGACATTATGGAAAGTTTGTGCTTATTAGTAATGGTAAGTTCTAGGGTACAAATATGATTGTTGGGTGAGTTATCCATGTCAATATTTAAAGCATCGAGAGTTATGAAAGTAGTCATGTGGGACAGACAGCCGAAATTCTATGGGATGTGGGATGAGCCTAAGTGTCTATGATATTTGTTAGGAGGAGGATGACATCAAGTTTAAATCTGTTGTTCCTAGGGATGAAGAAGGAACATCATTGGAGCTAGGCGTTTTGGAAGAAAAGGGAAGAAAAGAGATTGGATGTGACACAGAGAGTATCTTTCGCATCTCCATAGTATTAGGAGTAAGGAAAGTGAAACAGCTACCAGTTGAGAATCTTACAGGAGAAGCAGTATTCTTGAGGGTAGGGAGTTTCCTAAAAGCACTAATAACACAATAAATAAAATGTTTAAAAAAAGTGATTCAGATGATTTTATCAATTATTTGTTTCTGTTTAACAAACCACTAAATCTTAGGATTTAAAGTAGCAATGCTTTTTTTTCCCCCCTCATAAATCTACACCCCAGCCAATAGGTTCCACTGATTTGGGACAGAAGTACTGATCAGAATTGGGCTTACTCAGGTGTTTGCATTCAGTTAGCGAATTGGCCAGGGCTGGCTGGTTATTATGCTTTGCCTGGAAAACCTGAGTTCTGCTCCATGTGTTTCTCATATCACTCCAGCTACCATTCCCTCTACCCATGGTAACGGCAGAAGATTTGAATTAACTATTCAGAAAGAAAGCATCAGTGGCTAATAAACATATTACAAGAAGGTCATTTCTCATTACTAATCAGTGAACACACATTAAAACAATTAAAAGTTAAAATTTTATACATGTTAAGAAAGGTTTGTAAAATTCATTGTTGGTGAGCGGGATGGAAAAATATATGCTTTCATTTAGTTTCAGAGAGAGAATAAATTATTCCCCCACCTTTGGTAGGACTTTCAGCCATGTGTATCAGTTTTTACATTGAAGCTACTTTTTAATCCCAAAACAATTCTTCAAGGTATCAACCATAAAAGAATATTCATTATAAAAGAATACTCACAGTACTTATAAAAACGTTTAAAGATGTTCATTGTCGCATTGTACAAAATATCACACACTGTAGGAGGTTAAATGTGTAAGTAAACATTGAATACAGCAATTCCTCATGCATCCAAGACTTAGATGAAAACAAGTGCCACACTCAAATTAAGTAACTGAACATATTTTAATAAAGGCATTGTTTACAATGATATGAGTACAAGTTTAGGAACGCCAGAAAGGGAAATGTAGTATCCTGGAGTTGATAACTATGGAAAACTCCCAGTATCTCTTGACCTAATGGGAAACTCATGACAGCTGTGTGTAGAAGGCCACCTGATAAAAGGTATGACCCTTGGTGGGGGAAGATGGCAAACAAATAGATAACAAGTATGCAGGAAGGTGGGAAGTAAGTGTCTCAACTTTGCTTTTCTTCTTTCTGTATCTGCTGCCAGTGGCTTTCACTGCACTGACAGATACAATCAGAAGCCACAGGGCAAGGAAGGTATTGAGGATCAAGAGCTCTTTCAGGCAGTCATTTTAGTTCAGTTTCCCAGGACACAGAACAGAGTGGAGAAGAGTGGAGACTGGATCCGGACAGACGAAAGGAAGTTATACCGCATAACACACACGTCAGTATTCAATAGCAGAAAGGAGGCCCGGGTAAGTTCATACTTGTTTATATAGAATGATTTCTCCAAAATGGGTAAATGAAAAATTTTAATACCTGCAATCTAGTATTTTTAATATAAAATATACAATGTGACCATATACTTCTAAATCTACATATGTAATTATTTCAGTGGCAATATATACCTTAAATTGTTAACAATAGTCATCATTCCTGTAGCAGTAGTTAGTGGATATGGGTAGAAAATTGAGAGGGATTTTATTCATCTGGATTTTGAAGTTTACAATGAGCGTGCATTTATGTATCAAATTTATTTAACACATTTAAATTTTTTACATCAATAAAATTACTAAAATTCTATAGAACAGTTGGGCAAGGGGCAGGAGCAAAATTTATATTATGATAAATAATAATGTATCTTCTAATATATACAATATAGAGAATCAGAATGAGGAAATGATGGAAGCCTGCTTATTAATTAATTATTTAATTATGAATTGAATTAAATTATGAATTGAATTATAAATTGAATCCAACTATGAATTGAATTATAAATTGAATTCAACTATGAATTAAATTATGAATTATGAGTTATAAATTGAATAACAAGAAATAAGTAATGAGGGTGGCTGCCACCTGTCTAATTCTGAGGTTTGAAAAGTTTTACAGTGGAAAACAGGTACATACATACTTTCAGTAAGTAATGGTGTTTAATTGTATTCAATTTCTCCTTTTTTTTAAGTGACTGTGAATTTTTTAGGAAATAACGTTATTTGGACCTAAGTGTTTACTAAACAGGATTTATTTCTTTTGGCTTAGGGGTACTATGAAAAAAATCACTGAGATACTAAGGGCACGGTGAACACAAAGGTTGAAAACCTCAGATCTAAAGTATTAAAATCATTCTCGGGCAAATCACAAAAGTTCTACGTACATATTTCTAAAGATATAAGCATGTTAACTGTAAACTTATTCTACCTCTAGATGATCAAATGGCACTTCACTCTTTTACTATTTTTTCTTTTTAATTTTTTTGGGCAGGCAATTCATTTACACGGACTCCTCTTTTATGTAATTTGTATCTAGATGAAATATTTTGGGACTTATTGAGTGTAAATAGAAAGAGCTAATGAGAACCAATGCCTTTCTCCTGCCATCCACTCAGTTTATTTCCCTAACGTTTGCTAATCACTTGTGACTCATTTGCAAAGAAAATACACTAATATGCATAGTCTATCAGAAAGCAGGTGTTAAGCATTGTACTGTGAAATTATACTAGTTGATACCATGCACAGGAACGTTAACAGAAATATAAAAAGGAAATTGCAACAGGTTGTAACGTAGTGCTCAAAACTAGGAATCAGAACATGATCTGTGCCCCATCTAGCTACATGATCATGGGCAATCATTGACTGTTCTGAGCCTCAGTTTTGTTTTCACAGAGAAATGAATCAATCTAACAGTAATTGACCAGTTTCTTGAGGAACTTAAGGACCAAGATAAAATAATACCTAGTTCCAGTTACTACATAATCTATTAGGTCAAATTAGACATACAGGTAATTAGATATATGTATAGCTACTTTTTAAGAAACGCTTGAGGATTCCAGAAAATTTTCAGACTCCTTAATTTGGCACACTTGGCCTGGCCTAGCATTTTGTCAATTAGCCATGACTTATTTTCGCAATTCTGACTTCTACCACAAACCGTACCAGATTATTCCTAATTTAAATTACAATGTTATGTAGTTTCATTTTTCCATGCTTTGACTTTAATAAGTGATTTTAAATACATTAGTGATGAAGAATATCTATATAAAATCTGATAATGACTGATGGAATGTATTAGAAATGTGAGGGAATCAAAACCTGCTATAGGAATTCAGAAAAAGTGAAGATTAATTTCTATGAGAAATGAGTTTTATTTTAAAAAATGGTATCTGAACTAAACCACAGAGATGGGTAAAAGCTACAGCAGCAGAGACTATATGAGGGCTTTAAAACTAGAGGAATACCCTACGTGTGGAATAACTCAGGCATATGCCTGCTTTCAAGACTTTATTAAATTTTTTCTTGCTGACTATGCCTTTTCTAATCTAGCCTATAATCTATTCAATTCCCAACTATGAACATTTGCTAGACATAAATGAGGTAGTCTTCAGCTCACAGGAATTCTTCTGTTCTGGGAATTTTCCCATGGTAGTCAAGTTTCTCCTCCCTGATATCACTCTCCGTATCCTCCTATGACCCTGGCTGATTATTGCTGTTATTACCAATGAGTGTCGGTAGCAACAATTGCAGCTGTGCTGGAAACATTTTATTTACCAGATTCAACCTTTGCCCTTCTCCAGTCTGCCAATAAGATGGTCAAGGAGGAATCATAGTAGTTTAGTCAGAAGAAATGATTGATATTGAAGGGTATTTTTTCCCCCGAGATGGACTCTTGCTCTGTAGCCCAGCCTAGTGTTCAGTGGTGTGATCTCGACAACCTCAGCCTCCTGAGTAGCTGGCATTACAGGCACCCGCCACCATGCCCAGCTAATTTTTGTATTTTTAGTAGAGACATGGTTTCACTTTGTTGGCCGGGCTGGTCTTCAACTCCTGACTTCAACTTACCTGTCCACCTTGGCCTCCCAGTGTGCTGGGTTTAAAGATGTGAGCCACCACACTCTGTACTGGAGTTTTTATCTACTTGACTTCCTTACTGTATGGTATCTCTTAAACTTTGCTCCCCTGGGGGGTGGGAGGGCAGCTCTTGTAAAGAGCAAATTCACTATAAAATTTTCTCTTCTTTGAATCTTTGCTTCCTTTCATCCCTTTAAGTAGATGGGTGGTAATAGCTCCGTTCTTATTACTGGTAAAGTTTTTGTATTTTTCCTTATGCTACCATTCAATTACTTATGTTAAAAGAAAATTAAATGACTCAGTTTCAGTTTTCACATGTACAGAGGTTAGGAGATTTTACTCTTATTTTTGCAAGAAGAAAACAGCATTCAAAGAATTGAAAATGTGTGACTTTTCTTGGACAAGGGAACTGAGGTTTTTCAGCAACTCAAAATGTGGAGACAGGTGAATCCAGAGTCATTGCCAACACCTGCTTACCTGAAACGGGAGTCAATGGAGTAAAAAACTGGTGGGACAACTTACATGGTCATGTTGATCAATTGTTGGAGGCTGAGTGTGGACTAATGAGAAACTATAGGAGCTGCAGTCTTACTGCTCTTCACACTTTTTTGAGCCCCACTATGAGCCCCACTGAGTTCTGGTGAGGATCTGAGAAACCTACCCTCTTGCCTCTGGCAGGGGAAAGGGAAGAGCAATTTTATTTTATTGTTTAATGCCTAGAGCATTTTCTATAACAAACACCTTCTGAGAAAAAGGCTTTATTAGAGATTTTCCCAAATAGGGAAAGTCATTTCTTCCCATGCCAGCCTCCTACTGCTTTTCTATCTCATCAAATGAGGGCAAGGGGGAAGGTGGGTTTTTTTTTTTTTTTTGCAGGGGATGTGAAGGAGGACTATACCACTGGTGAAAATTGCATTCCTAAAATACAGGCCCACAGAAAGACTGAGATTATTAATGAGATTATAGAATGCTTCACCCCCTCACCCATACACATATTACCTTCACATCATTAAGGGTCTAGTGTAAAAATAGCGAATTACAGTTAAATGTGCTGCACGACATAGACTCGGAAATGTTTCTGCAGTGAGCAGGTCTATGCAAACCTACCCGCAAAGGCCTAGGACGCTAAGGGGAAGAATAAAGAGGCTGACAAATCCAGTTTCACAGAAAGAAACATTCGTTAATTGTAGGGACTTACAAACAGAAGCCATGTCTTGAGCAGCCAAGGGACAAGACGGTGAATCCCTGTCCGCAGACATAGGGTTTATATACCATATGGAAACTGCCTAAGGGCAGGATTTATGGTCAGTAAATGTTTACAATAACATCAAAGTTGTTTTGACCTAAGGGCAGAATTTCCGGGTATGTGAAAGTAGAAATCTTAGATGCATTCCCAGAACTGGTGTTAATCAGAAGTCAGCATGATGGATGTGCGTCCGAGAGGAAGTTGCTTCAGCCTCCACAAAGGTGAAGTTCTTAGGGAGGCCAAAGTGAGTGGCCAAGATTAAAATAATAATAATAAAAAAATCAGAAGAGTTTGAGGCTCTGGCAACTAGAGCTACATAAAATATTAAACGTAGCCCAACTCCTAGCCAGATTAGCATAAATAATCATACAAAATGTTTACTTACCTCAGTTCTTATTACCATGTACATTATGTTTGACTTACAGCAACAAAAAATTACATAGTCTGTTAAACGATGGAGAAAAAAAATTAAAAGCAAAACTAAATGATGCTATGAAGAGATAAATTCCTCACGAGAATTAAACTCACATACAAGTTTTCAAATTGTCAGGAAGGGAATTTAACTATAATCGTTTAATTATCTACCTCACACTTTCTGGCTCTACTAGCTCAGTTTTAACTTTCCTGGCAAGTCTACAGTAGGTGATCACAGCAGAGGAGTGCGTTACAGCATTTCATCTCAATGATGGTTAAATGATCAATTAATAATGCCTTCTATGAGTAAGACAAAGCAAGACAAAGACTTACGGAATGTAACACTTTAATTTCTGTTCTAGATCCTTCATTTTAAAACACCAAATGACTGCTTAATAAATGGCTTTCAACCTCAGTTTTATTTCCAAGCTTATGGATACCTTGATTTCTTTATCCATACACTCTGGGGATGTCTATACCACAGGCTCCTGAAGATTGCTCTAAGACCTCTGTCCTATGCTTAGCCTCTGCTCCAGAGAAAGAAAAATAAATACTTCCTGAAGCTGTGTTTCACTCTTAACACTTCTATCTTCCTCTTGTCCAGTATCTAGTCCTAGCCTTTCACCTAGGAGGATGCAAACCCCACGAGAAGCAAGTTAGATTTGAGTAATAGAGAAACCTTTATAACAGTTTAGAGGAAGTGTACAATTTTTCCTACAGGCAATGTAGAATAAAAAATTGCTTCTATGCAATGAGGTCCTATGTCTTTCTTGTATTTCTTAATGGAAAATATCCAACCTATATCAAACATAAAATATCTGACCATTGGCATATTTAGGAAAATTTTAATAATATTTTTATTCTATTTTAGATTATTTGAATATAAGCAGGTCTCCTAGGTAACCCAATCCATTGCTGATGGAAGCTAAGCAGGAGAGATTTCGGCAGTGGCTATCTGAGAAAAAAGTAATTATAGTAAATGCACTATGCAATACAAACGACATAGAGCTATTGAAATTACTCCAAACATCTTTACAAAGAAAATACCTGAAGAGTTTTTTTTTTCTTTTCTTTTCTCTATTGCTTTGTGTTTTACCCTCTCAAAACTGCTTTTATAATGACATTATTTTCTGGGCAGGAGAAGCAGTTGTGTATATATAGGGGGTAACTTGTGCTAAAAATTGAAACTTCCAAGTGATAAAAAAAAAAAGACCAACTGAAACTTCAAAAACAGAACTTTTAAAGCTGTATTTATTGCTTAAACCCCAAAGTGAGATGTTATTTTTTATTTTGAATTAACTTAAGGCCAATGAGATTGAATCCTTTAATTTCCCATTTCAGCATCAAATGTGAAATTGTGCATACAATGTAGTCTAATTAAAAACAGTTACATTTGTTTTACAAGAAAACTTTCCAGAGTATAACTTTATAGATTATTGTGATTAGCACTTACTTCAAATGTAAAATCAAATTATATAGATTTTATTGTTTTTCTGTTGGAAGAAAAGATAACGACATCAACTACTTTTATGCAGCTACTGTTAAATTTTCAGTAAATATAATAGCTGAAAATGTGAAATTGTTCTACTTTCATATTTATTTTTCTAATTCTAGTACTTTTACGAATTAGTTGTAACAATATTAAGGCATACCACCCTGTTTCATGCAGTTATATACAACAGAAAGGAGAAGTGGAAAAGTCCATCCCATTGTACATCCTTTTTGTAGGGCTCATCTTGTTTTTAGTTCTGTGAAATTGGAAAAGATACTTATTTTTTTAAGTCTAAGTTTTATCTTATGTGAAATGGGTGGAAAGAACCTACCTCTAAATTTACTTCCAGATCAAAATGCCCATCTTTAAGTGATGTGTTTCACATAGAACCCAGAATATAGTAGGAATCAATATTTTTACTTTCCACATAGAATGAAGATCTCTCAGTTTAGTGTTTATCAATAGAATAGGACAAATTTTGGTGTTGCTAGGACATAAAAGCATTGTAATAAAATCTGTGCCTTTATTAATGAAGATACTAAAGCATTCCACTGATTATTCCAGTTTCCTAATATTCAGAGACAGGTTTACTTTTTGTTACCCCAAAACGTCAACTCTCCTATCCCTGGGAATAAGGCAGTTAATTAATTCCACCTCCTTTCCAGGAAGATGTGTCAGGGCCAACGTACATCCACAGATGAATTTCAGGACTACTTTACATACCTTCAAACCCCAGTGCTTCAGCTTTGTATGACAATATTTGAAAAATATTCCCTATGTAAAAAAGCATCGAGGGTACCCCCTTGGGATAGAAAGCAATTTCTGTATCAGCCTGTGATGGGACATAGAATAGGCAGCCAATAACTATTACTATGATTGAATCATTCTGACTTTAAACAGTAAGCATTTATCCTCACAGTAGGTGACTGCCACTGTGCTATGAGAGTGGAAAAGAACTGTGAGATCAGCTGTGCCCACAGGGAGCTTATAGCCACATGAGAGAAGTGTTTCACAAATATGAAATAGTTAGAATAGATGCTACTTGACTTCACATACTTTTTACAAGTACTGTTGCTATTTGGAGAAAGGGTGCAATCTCTGCTGGCTGTGATACACAAAAAGCCTACCGTTTTCCTATCTTTTTTTGTCAGCAGCTGTGTTTTCAACTAAGCCATAACATTTTGGCACATATTTCCCCACATCTTGACTTAGAGTTTCATGTCTTGACACAGTATATCAGAAATCTCAGAATGGGGAAATAAAGTCTGCAATTTACAAGGGTCAACTAATTACCAATGTGTATAAATTCCCAAGTTCAATTTGAATTGTATCTCCTTGCCAAATGGAATGTCAAAGAATGCTAAAATATTAAGACATAATTCTGATTTGTTATGTGACTTAAAAAAATCTAGGCCAGTAATAAGAAAATATATAAACAGAGAAGTATAACTCCCATTAAAATTAAAATGTACTCCAGTGGCCCATTTTTAAGTTTGCTCTTTTGAAAGTGGAAGAAACTGGCAACTATTCAGCAATCTGTAGACAGGATTTCTATATGAAAAGGTCCTGAGGCCAGGAGAACTCAGAGGATGTAACATCCATTTAACCTAACCTCTGGATTTAATAGATGAAGACCATTACAGAAAGTCTAACATATTTGCCATGTACAGAGAAGGTGGCTTAAGGTGGTTATGGTCCATTTATCTTACAATTTAACCAGTTTTATGAGTCATTTAATTGTGAAAACATCAAAAGTAAAAGTAATTTACTTTGTTGCTATAACTTAGAACATTCAGAAATACGGCTATGTGGTATTTGAAATAGATGGAAATACAGTGATTTATATTAATAATAGCATTGATGTTAAATAATAAAATCTTTGAACATTAAGAAAACTAAAATAAATTGAAGGGCATATTTTATGTAAGAAATCTTTTTCATTTAGTAACATGAGACTCAGATGACATTTCTAAAGTTTATCTGAAAAACATCTGCTGGAGTTCTAGATGGGTCAGGCATAGTCAGAATTCTTCACAGAAGTGTCAGGAGTGACTTGATTCAGAGCATCTATTGAAGTGTCACCTTCAAATGTAGACCAGTGAGAGACGTGCGTTCATAATTTTCTTTCTGATAAATATTTCTTAAGCATTGTGTGCCAGATACTATTAAAAGTAGATGAAGTAGTCATAGTCTCCACCCTCATGGAGCTTATACCTTAGTGGGGGAAAGATAGATGTTAAATGGATAATTGGTAATGAGATGATGACGTAGGAGTCTTGGGAGGGCAAGCGGAATGGATGTGAGTGCAGAAGGCACGACCTGAGAGTGACTTGTACAGGGTGCGGAGGGATCTATCTACAGAGATGAGATTCAAAGTGAAAGTTAGTGAAAGAATTATTCTGCCATGTGGGAGAATCCAGATGAATAATGTCCCAGGCAGAGAGAATGGCAAGCATAGAAGGCTCAAGGTAAGGAAGATGCAATGTGTTACAGAAACTAAAAAGAGATTAAAAAGGGTCTGAGGTTAGTTAACTTGAGACGAACGGCTCCAAATGAGAATGATGGATCAAAACGAGTGAGATCATTCAAGATGACAAGTTTGGTATTTTGTAAAAGTAAATGAGAATTATATGAAGGGCTTTAAAGAAAATGCTTTATTGACACATAAATAACGAATTATAAAATTCACACATTTAAAGGGCAAAGCTCAATGATTTTAGTAAAGAGTTGTGCAACCCTCAGTATAATCTAATTTTATTGTAGTAAAATATACATAAAATCTAGTATGTGAAGTGTTTGATTTTCTGGCATTAACTACAATCAGTGTTATTCAACCACCTCCATTATCTAATTTCTGAACTTTTGTTACCCTGAATGGAACTCTCATACTCATTAAGTAGTGACTCTTATTATTCCTCTTCCATGCTCCTGTAAACCACAAATCTGCTTTTTCTTGCTATAGATGTGTCTACTCTGGATATTTTATATAAATGGTATCCTATAATATGTGGCCTTTTGTGTCTGGCTTCTTCCATTTAGCATAACGTACACTAATGTTCATAGAAGCTCTATTTACAATAGCCAAAGGGTGAGAATAACACAAATGTGTATCAAAAAAGAGAAATGATAAACAAAAATGTGGCATATCTATACAATGGAATGCTATTTAACGATAAAAAGAATAATGTTACGATATGTACTAAAGAATGAACCTTAAAACATTAGAATTATAGTACAATTTGTATGAAGGGTTTCTAAACAAGATGTCAAATAGTATGATTTACTTTTGAACACATCTCAGAATGCCCCATTGATCTCTGTATGAAGACTGGATTGAAGGGGGAAAAAAAAAGGAAATACTAGCTGAAAAGCGACTGCAGTCGCCCAAGTGAGATATTGCGTTTGTTTAGAGTAGGAAAGTTACAACAGAGGAGGGAGAAGTGATACATTAGAAACATATTTAGAAACAGAATAATTGTGCTTTGTGATTTATTGAATTTAGGGACTGAAACAGAGAAATCAGTGCAGACACACAAATATGGAATGCAGCTCTGTCACTATGATGTAGAAGAAACAGATTTGGGGGAGAAAGGATAAGATGAGATTAAGTTCAACATTGTGTGTTGAGGATGTGGGCGAACTAGAACTCTCAATGGAGGCATATTTCTATAAATGGTATTTTACATAGAAATAGAATTTATACTACTACTTTGGAAAACTGTTGAGCATTATCTTTAAAAAAAAAACAAATACGCACATGAAATATACCCTAGTATTTTTATAATACATACCCAATAGGAATAAGCACATATATTTACAAAAAAGTGTTATTGCAAGATTATTCATAACATTCCAAAACCAGAATCGTGGGAATTTTGAAAAATTCAAAATGATTATTGAATTATTCAAATTCAATAATGAATTTGATTCATAAATTCAATCAAATGGAATTTGATTGAATAAATTGTGGAATGATTGAATAAATTGTGACACTATCATACAAAAGAACACTGTAAAACAACAAACAAGCTCCAGCTGCATGCAACAACATAGATAGATCTTGAAAATATCATGTGGATTAACAGCAGCCTGATACAAATGAGCACATATGGTATGATGGCAACCATTACAAAGTTTCAAAAGAAGCAATTCAGGTTCTAAGAATTCAGGGTAAGTTATCCTGGGATGGGGGGAAGAGGCTTTAACAGGAAGATGGCATGAGGATTTCTGGGATTCTCCCCTCCCTGACCGCTCCTGCCTTAGTGGCTCCACAACTCTTAACATATTATAAACAATTTTTTTCATGTGTTTATCTTTGCAAAAGTGTGTGTTCTAGGTATGTCTGTTTGTCTGTTTTCCCTAGTAGACTTCGAGCTCCTTGTATAATAGAGACTGTATTTTATTCAGTTTGGAACCTGACACATAGTAGAATCAGAGTAAGTGCTGAATGAATGAATGAATGAATAGCAGGGTGTTAGGAGACAAGAGGATATGGATCATTGTATCAAAGCCAGTACCTAAAGGAAACATACGCAATGCTTATGGTATCAGATGTACCATGGCAGCAGGCAAAACTCAAAGGTCCATATGAAAATGAATTTGGCAACTTTCAGTCATACTAGAGTACATTTGAAGTGATAGTTACTCAGTTGTTTTGGATGACTTAAAAAAACCTTATTCCTTGTAATAGGACTTCTTTTTAACTGGGATGCAATGTGTCCAGAAAAAGATGGTCTTTTCTAATTTCTATGACTACTAGGAAGGTACATGAGAAGTAAGCAAAATAGTATCAGATAGTTCTGTTAGAAAATTTCCTGAAGAATGCAAATATTTGTCCCCTTCTTATCCTCTTCCCTGCCAATGCACACATTTTTAGCTCCATGCCTGGAGTGTGGAGGTGATCATGGGAGCCACCATGAATCTGAGGTAGCCTTAAGGACAGAAGACATCTACTAAAGAAAGCAGAGATAAGGACCCAAGTTTTCCATGACTTTTTGGAGTTTTCATACCAACCCTGGACTGTCTTCTCATGCTTACTTTAGAGGCAAGAATAAACCCATTTGTGTTCAGCCATCAAAGTTTAGTTTCTGTTTCTGGCAGCACTTTATAGTTTCTAACTGACACAGAAGTTGATCTCTGTGCAGATAAGAAATGTCTCCCATATCACACAGCAAGTAAATAGTAGAGCTGACTATAAATCCGTCAGTGTTTCAAAATATTTTATTCACTCCATATCACTGAATGCTCCCTCCCCTTTTAATGCTTTCTGCTGTCTTCTTAACTTACAGGTAGAAAACTGTAGCCAGAGGGACAGTCAGGACTGTGCCTGAAACCTTTTATGAATCAGGGCAGAGGTTTCAGGATTTCTAGAAAATTACATTAGGAAGATCTAAATGATCCCAATACATCACCATGACTTCCCCATGGCACCTGCACCATACAATGACAATGAAATTGTTGTTATCAAATGGGAGAATATTTTGCATAGCACAATCTTTCTGATACATCACAGTGGCTGTCAACTGTTAAATCATGCTGAAAATGGTGAAAAGAATTAAAAGTATAGGGTCTGAGCACTTATCCCTGTCAGCCAAGCAGCTGAAATAAATACACGACTATCTAGGAAAATTGAAACCAGTGTGCCACCTCACGGACTTCTACATCCTCCCCAAAACAAAACAAAGCAAACAAAATAAAAACACAGAGCCCTAGAGTTCATTAAGAGTTCTGAAACAGGCAGTATTAAGAAACAAAAAATGGTGCAGTCCACATATTCCATCAGCTCCTCAAGAATCACTCCCAAAGTTTTTTGTGTCCCATGCCATCTTAATGGGGAGCAATAGGTTGTTTATACTGCAGGGAGACAATAGTAAATGGTTTATCCATGTTGCCCACAACCAGAGATGACCCAGAATTTGTTTTTCCCTTTTTCTGGTCTCTTCCAGAAATCCAACCTATTTTCTGCCAGGAAACCACTTTTGTCACTCAAGTCTGTCCAGCTTTCACTAGACATGCCCTTTTACCCTATGGGGTTTCATGGATGGAAAAATTTTCATAAACCAAAACAGAGATTGTCTTTCTCATTAGATGTTTTGCTTAGTAGATATAGAGAAGATTTATGTCCACATGGATTATTCTCACCTGGAACTTCTTTTCATCTTGCCAAAGCCAGCCTTCTAAGTTGTCAACAAGTTTCATCCATATGTCTTTGCAGTCGTTTTAGGCAGTTAAATGGAATATCTATCTTTTATTTTTCGCTACAAGTGACTCTCTTGGCGTATTTTAATTTACCATTAAATATACCATTCAGTATATTTTTATTTACCATTTCACTTCAAAGATAACATGGTGCATTAGTTTCCTCGAGCTGCTGTAACAAATTACCACAAACGGTGTGGCTTAAAGTAATATAAATATATTTGCTCACAATCCTAAAAGCCAGGAGTTTGAAATCAAGATGTCCTCAGGGCTACACTCCCTCCCAAGGCTCCGGAGAGAATCCAGTCCATGCTTTCCTTTTGATGGATGCTTGTAATCCTTAGTATTCCTTGGATTGTGGCTCCTTTTGTCTTCACTTTGCTGCTTCCTGTGACATCTGTGTTTTCTTTTTTTTCTGTTAGAAGAACATTTCTCATTAGATTTAGGGCCTGCCCAGGTAATCCAGGATGATCATATCTCAAGATTTGAACTTTATTATATGTGCAAAAACCCGTTTCTTGAATAGGTTAACATTTCACATATGTTGGGGATTTGGGCATATCTTTCTAGGTTCTACCTTTCAACTTACTACAAATATAGTAAGATCAAAATGGGGTATGTGCCACAGAGTGTAACAAGGGCTTTACCAAACTAGTTTATAGTTTTGTTTTGTCTTGTTTTTAGTTTTGGTTGCCTAATTACTGTCTATTTTACCTGGGCTAAGACAGTATACAATATTTTCTGCTCTTTTCAGCAAAAGTTCAAGTCTGTCTATAGCTCAACTCAGTCCTAAACTATGCTGGTGTCCTCCAAAGTGGCTTATGTAAAAACATGTATAATCAATATTTCATAGGTTTATATTCTTCAGAAAAAAATACTAATGAGATACAATCTGGTTTCATTGGTCTAGATTTCTCTTCTAGATATGTTGCCTGATAATCAGCAATATTGGAAGATCAGATTTCTAGCCTCATCTACCTATGTAGACAATATTATTTATCAACTTATTCAGAAAAAATATTTTAATCAGATGACAAGGATAGAAAATACATAAAAACATTTGAGGGAGTTCTGACCTCACCTGCATTGTAACTCTAGATCTTTGGTTACTCCACTGACTGATAAATATTTATAACTTTCATTTAATTTTCTTTTACCCTATGGAAAGCTTAATGACTTCTCGAAATATTTATTTCACTTACTGTGGAAAACTTGACATAATCAGAACAGCATAGTTTATAGTTTTAGCTACACTAATAATGATTATTTATCAGAAACAGTTACTTTAATTTCCTTCTTAACACAGTCCCATAAAGCTAATTAATTATGTCAATTGTATCATACAGTGCTTAAAGATGCGTGTTTACAGAAATTGCTTGTAGAAATTCTTCTATATGTAGTTTGGCAGAGTAAATTTCTACTTTCAATTTGTATTCTTCCTTGTTCCACCAGATGAATAATTGTCCTTTTGGAGAAAGAAACCAATATAGAGTATGATATTTTCCAAGGTCCCATGGTAGTCAGCCTAAGCCTGTCATACAAATGGATTAATGGTCTATAATATTCTGTGCATTAAAATATTTGTCACAAAAATGAATGTATACTTACTCCCCCTTCACACACTGCCCTCATTAGAGACCTTCTCAAAAGAAATGATTATTTTTTTTTGAAAAATGTTCTGTTCTTGGAAGTATAATCTCTGCCATTAGAATGATAAAGAAAAATATAACAATACTTTTAGATATAATTCTCTGAAAAATAGTTCTCATGACAGCATATAATAGAACACACAAGAATACAAAATAGTTCTTATTACCGTGGAACATGTTAGAGTGTATTACGTTGGGAAAAAAAAAAAGTAAGCCCACTGTTAAAATTACACTGTGTTTTTATTCTTAGATTTCTGCTTTATTTTTCTCTGAATTCTTTAGATTGAGATAGGCTGCTAAGCCTGTCACACATCATGCCTATTCTGTGAATGCAATTAGAGAGGGCTCAGCTGGAAAATTCTCTGCATCTAGATAGCTCCAGAAAGCACTTTCACTGGCCTGGTTTCTTTCATGGCAAAATATAGAAGGAAGAGATTTTACCATTTACTTCCTTTGTTTCTTGTGTTCACACGATTGCTAACATTGATTCTGAGAACAGAATTAATCTATTTAATTAAAATAACTAGAGTTGGACACAAATTGAGACTTCTTATTCCTATGCTAAATTGTAGGTATTTTTGCCTCATGTAGCAATCCTAGCTTGTGATATTAGCAAAATGATTCTTGTGGCCTCAAATCAAAGTGGAATCCATATTTATCTAGTAACATAAAAAAGAGAAACTATTTTTGTATATTTTATAAATCTATATCTTTGCTCTTATACTTTTTTTGGTAAAAACTGGCATTAATATTATTTACATATCATTAAAATGTATTTAAATCCCTGTAAGGGCCCTAATGGATCTATCTACATTATTCACATAACACCAATCTAGCCAGTTAAAATATTAAATATATATTCTAAGTTTTATTCCATATTTCAACTACATTTTAAGTTTCTTGACAGCAGAAGTTATGGCTTTTCTCTTTTCACCTATTTTCAGCATATTTCTGTGATGGATATGATACCAAACGTCAGATGCCCAGTGGGCATCAGTTGTAGTAGTCTATCCTTGCACCAGTACTTGGCATTTCTCCACATTCTTTAAAAAAAAACAAAACCTCTTTAAAATAAAGTGCAATCTGAGATTTACTATATATTGTGCACAAAAAGTATATTCATACCACCATCAACTCCAGGAGACAGACTTTCCTTAAAGTCTTTGTGCATTCTTTCTAGCATCCAGGGACCACCCACTCCCTTTACCCTACCCCCTGACGTTGCTAAGCTCTTTAGCTTCCTCCCTCTTTTCTTTATTGAGCTAGGTGTCTTTCTCTTTCTGCCTTAGCATGCTTTCCGAGTTCTGCCCCTCAACAGACTTTTCAAAGCTGTTTTCTCTACAAAGTCATTTGCTCTACAAAGAAACTTTCAGATCAATTACCTGGAAGATTACATTTTCTTGGAACAGAGCACTACAACTATATAATGGGTATTTTAATCAAAGGAGAAACATGATGTTCCAACAGGGGTTCTGAGAATCAGGGCTTCCTTAAGTTCTGGTTTTATCACTTGTATAGTGTGTGATAAATTATTTATCCTCTCCAAAATTAGTTTCTTGGTTTTTAAAACAGTTTAGCCATATGTAGAAAACTGAAACTGGACCCCTTCCTTATACCTTCTACAAAAATTTACTCAAGATGGATTAAAGACTTAATCCATTAAGACCTAAAACCATAAAAACCATAGAAGAAAACCTAGGCAATACCATTCAAGACAGAGGCATGGGCAAAGACTTGATGACTGAAACACCAAAAGCGATGGCAATAAAAGCCAAAATTGATAAATGGGATCTAATTAAACTAAAGACCTTCTGCACAGCAAAAGAAACTATCATTAGAGTGAACAGGCAACCTACAGAATGGGAGAAATTTTTTGAAATCTGTCCATCTGACAAAGAGCTAATACCCAGACTCTACGAAGAATTTAAACAAATTTAAAAGAAAAAAACAAACCCATCAAAAAGTGGGTGAAGAAAATGAACAGACACTTCTCAATATAAGACATTTATGCAGTCAACAAACGTGAAAAAAAGATCATCACTTGTCATTAGAGAAATGCAAAACCACAATGAGATACCACCTCATGCCAGTTAGAATGGTGATCATTAAAAAGTGAGGAAACACCAACATGGCACATGTATACATATGTAACAAACCTGCACGTTATGCACATGTACCCTAGAACTTAAAGTATAATAATAATAAAAAAAAAAGTGAGGAAACAACAGATGCCAGAGAGGATGTGGAGAAATAGGAACCCTTTTACACAGTTGGTGGGAGTGTAAATTAATTCAACCATTGTGGAAAACAGTGTGGTGATTCCTCAAGGATCTAGAACCGCCATTAGACTCAGCAATCCCATTACTGGATATATACTCAAAGGATTACAAATCATTCTGCCTTAAAGACACGTGCACACGTATGTTTATTGCAGCACTGTTCAGAATAGCAAAGACCTGGAACCAATCCAAATGCCCATCAATGATTGACTGGATAAAGAAAATGTGGCACATACACACCATGGAATAATATGCAACCATAGAAAAGTATGAGTTCATGTCCTTTGCAGGTACATGGATGAAGCTGGAAATGATCATTCTCAGCAAACTAACACAGGAACCGAAAACCAAACACCACATGTTCTAACTCATAAGTGGGAGCTGAACAATGAGAACACATGGACCCAGGGAGGGGAACATCACACACCACGGCCTGTCAAAGGGTGGGGAGGCTACGGGAGTGGTAGCATTAGGTGAAATACCTAATGCGGATGATTGGTTGATGGGTGTAGCAAACTACCATGGCATGCGTATACCTGTGTTACAAACCTGCACGTTCCACAAATGTATTTCAGAACGTCAAGTATAATAAAAAATGCCAGTATTACACACACTACGTTAGTTGGATTATTTAGCAATATTATTTGGGAAGCATTATTTCAGATGCATTTTATCTTGTGGAAAGTAAGACTACAGACTCAATGTTTAAAAAGCCCTTGTCCTTTATTTTAGGGAAAAAGGAGATGAATGAATACCAGCCAGTAGCTGGGTGACTACAATATCTGTGTTTCTTAATATAGCAAATTTATGATTTATACATGAGTGAAACTTAAGACCCCCAAGAAATTATCTCCTAGTGAGCAAGGAAAGAGAAGTTTTTGGACACTGAGAGAGGAGAGACCATGCTATACTTAACAAAGAGAAAGGTATACCTTGCAGACAAGAATAGGAAACAATAGCTATTTAATGAGATATTGATACCATGCAGTTGGAACAAAAAAAAAAAAAAAACATTATGATGATAGACTTAGGATCTATGAAAGAGTCTCAGAATGTGTCCAACAGGGTAGAATACCGAAGATACATAATGGGGTTGCGGTATTTGTTCTGCGCCACAAAATGTGAAGTTGTCTTTGGTTTTTGAGATTTGAGCTTTCCAACAAGGCATAAAGTTTTGTTTATTGCAGAGACTGATTTCTCCCTCATGGGCACAGTGTAATATGAATAAATGTGCATTCTGTATTGAATTTTAATCTGCATAAAAATTAGTGGTTTGCCAAGTAATAGGTTTGACACCTTGTTTTCATTTTATAAAAACCTTTTAGACTGTGTTTCATTAGATATCTTTATTAATAAAAGAAAATATAAAGAAGGTTCATTTCAATTCCAGGAATACATCATCACACGTATCAAAGAAAAATGGGAAAACAAATTTTTATTAAAATGAAATTATTGACATCAGATAGACATCTCTGCACATGTTATTCTCATTCTTACATCACCTGTTGACAAAAAAGAAACTCAGAGTGGCTCATGGCTTCAGGGAATGGAATTGAGATCAGAATAATGAGATATTGGTTAAAGAAAGCTACAAGAAAGAAGCATTTCATTTGCTTTAAATGATGTCAGCTTTCTGATTGGTGAATTTGAATGTGTTTTTTGTTCCATTTTCTTTTTTGATTGTTTGTTTCTCTTTTTGTTTTTTTGTCAGACTAGTTTTCTTCTTGCACAAAGGAAACAGTATCATTGATAATTCCACCTGCATTTGACTGTATAAGCTTCTGAGTTGCTGCGTGATGAAATGTGTGGCTATCGAAGCTTAAACACATGAGGAGCTCTTTTTCTCATTATATTTCAAAAATGCCATTTTAAATGTTGGTCACAGTATAGCAATCAAATCTGAAGAGTCTTTATCCAATCAGTAATGGAAAAGGTGAAAAGGGTCAATAGGTGGCATTTGAAATCAGACCTGCCCAAAAATGTAACTTTCTATTTTCCTTTACCTACTAATCAAAACTGCAATTTTAGCTTCTCTTGATTGAACATCAGTCTATGTCTACGTCACATTAAGTACGTATGTGTCTGTGTATAAAGAGCCAGCAGTATACATTACATACATAGAGAATATTTGTTATAAGTCGGTATGTTATTAATCATTCTATTAAATCAATGATATATGTGTATATATAATATACGTACCATTTTACAGTTACTGAAATTGAGTGTCAAAGATGTTAAACATTTTCAACCTTACATATTAAGGAAACAACATAAGTAGTTCTGACTCATTTCAGCTATTTCTCAACAGCATAACACTGTTGAAAAAGGAAGTGGACCCCCAAAAATATTTCCCACATATTTGGTGGTTATCTTTTTTAAATTATTTTTTTCTTTAAGATGGGGCTCCCTATGTTGCTCAGGCTTGGCCAAAATTTCTGGGAGCCAGTTGTACTCCTGCCTCATCATCCTCAGTACTTGTGACTACAGGTGCATACCACTGCACCAAATGAGTTAACGTTTTCAATATCACTCTTTTTAAATAAATCCTACCTCAGTCCCACTTATCTTGATAAATCAGGCTCACATATTCATATCCATTATGTAAAACCTAGAATTATTACATACTTTTTGAACTCTGCATCTTACTTCTTATAGTCCCTTTGGCAAGCTGACTATCAGTTATTACTTGCTGCTATTGTCAATGTTTGCCCATCTTTGTTCTAATTTTATTTGTCTCCAGGACTGAGAACTAAATGGCTACGGTAGAACTGAGAATCAACTAGTAATGTACAGGGTCTGAGTATGGCTCAATATAAACATTGACAGAAGCAGTACCAAACACACATACAGCCCATCTAAAGCTATCCACATGGGATTTATAGGTACAAAATATTTACCTCATCAGAAATTTATCACTGCAGGATACTCCAAGCCTTCACTCCTATTCTCATGACATTTTGATCACATAATTAAAAAGAAACTCAATCTTCTCACTATTAGTTGGTTTACATTTAGGCTTCCTTTTTTATCTGACACTTCTTATCCACTGTGTAATTCATTTTGTTCACTGGGTTCTGTTCTGATCTCACCCATTAATCTCAATAAAGTACCACTTCTAAAAGACTTGATAAATCCCTTCATCACAATCCGGCCTTCCTATTTTTTTTCTCTAGTCTCGCTAATCAACTCTTTACCCAGTTGAGCTGTAAATGACTAATATCTCTAATTGAAAGTCTTGTAGCTCCTAAGAGTAAAAATCAGAACTAGCTCTCATAACGTGAAAGTCATCGATTAAGAGATATATTTACCAGCATATCTGTATTTATTGTGAGTGGCTGGGTTTGTTTTTTCTGCAGAAGAAAGGGATGCCCTGTTTTTCCATCAATCACTAATCTTAGGAAAATACTACCTTCTTCACAAAGCCCAGTTACCAACATGCCGATGTATATAATACCTCTGAATTTCAAAAGACAATGGTGATATTTTCCCAACTCAAGTAAATCATATTGTCTATGACATGCCTTTGTCATTTATTTAATCATATTCTGAATAAAATTTAATCCTCTTCGGAATTTTTATAGACATAATCTAAATTTTCTACCCAGTAGATTTTTTTAAGACTCAATTTTTTAGAGGAATTTTAGGTTCACAGCTACATTGATAGAAAGGTATGACTATTTTTCTACATAATCTCTGAGCCCACAGAAGCATAGTTTACTCCATTAGCAGCATCATTTACCAGAATGGTACATTAGTTACAATTGAAACACCTACATTTTAGGCTGGGCGCTGTGGCTCAAGCCTGTAATCCCAGCACTTTGGGAGTCCAAGACGGGTGGATCACGAGGTCAGGAGATCGAGACCATCCTGGCTAACACGGTGAAACCCCGTCTCTACTAAAAAATACAAAAAAACTAGCCGGGCGAGATGGCGGGCACCTGTAGTCTCAGCTACTCGGGAGGCTGAGGCAGGAGAATGGTGTAAACCCGGGAGGCGGAGCTTGCAGTGAGCTGAGATCTGGCCCCTGCACTCCAGCCTGGGCAACAGAGCGAGACTCCGTCTCAAAAAAAAAAAAAAAAAAAAAACCTACATTTTCATATCATTATAATCCAAAGTCCATGTAATATGAAGTTTTTTTCATTCGCTCATTGTTCATCGATATATCTACTTTGGTGAGATTCCCATTAATATCTTTAGCCTGCTTTTAATTGGTTGTTTTCTTGTTGAATTTTAAGAGTTCTTCGTGTGTTTTGGATAACAGTTCTTTAACAAATCTATATTTCATCAGTATTTTCTCTTAGTCTGTGGCTCATATTTTCATTCCCTCTGCAGTCTTTTTGCAGAGTAGACATTTCTAATTTTAATAAAGTCAAGCTTATCAACGTTTTTATTATACTTTAAGTTCTAGGATCCATGTGCAGAAGATGCAGGTTTGTTACATAGGTATATATGTGCTATGGTGGTTTGATGCACCCATCAACTCGTCATCTACATTGGGCATTTTTCGTAATGATATCCCTCCCCTAGCCTCCCCACCCCATGACAGGGCCCAGTGTGTGGTGTTCCCCTCCTTGTGTCCATGTGTTCTCATTGTTCAACTCCCACCTATAAGTGAGAACATTCATTGTTTGGTTTTCTGTTCCTGTGTTAGTTTGCTGAGAATGATGGTTTCCAGCTTCATCCATGTCCCAGCAAAGGATAAGAACTCATCCTTTTCTATGACTGCATAGTATTCCATGGCATATATGTGCCACATTTCTTCATGCAGTCAATCATTGATGGACATTTGGGTTGGTTCCACGTCTTTGCTATTCTGAACAGTGCTGCAAGAAACGTACGTGTGCGTGTGTCTTTATAGTAGAATGATTTATAATCTTTTGGGTATATACCCAGTAATGGGATTGCTGAGTCTAATGGTATTTCCGGTTCTAGATCCTTGAGGAATTGCCACACTGTGTTCCACAATGGTTGAATTAATTTACACTCCCACCAACAGTGTAAAAGCTTTGCTATTTCTCCACGTCCTCTCCAGCATCTGTTGTTTCCTCACCTTTTAATGATCACCCTTCTAACAGTCATAAGGTGCTATCTCATTGTGGTTTTGATTTGCATTTCTCTAATGACCAGTGATGATGAGCTTTTTTCATAAATGTCTTCTTTTGAGAAGTGTCTGTTCATATCCTTTGCCCTCTTTTTGAATTTTTTTTTCTTATAAACTTGTTTAAGTTCTTATAGATTCTGGATATTAGGTCTTTGTCAGATGGATAGATTTCAAAAATTTTCTCCCATTCTGTAGATTGTCTGTTCATTCTGATGATAGTATCTTTTGCTGTACAGAAGTTCTTTAGTTTAATTAGATCCCATTTGTCAATTTTGGGTTTTGTTGCCATTGCTTTTGGTGTTTTAGTCATTAAGTCTTTGTCCATGCCTCTGTCCTGAATGGTTTTGCCTAGGTTTTCTTCTAGAGTTTTTATGTTTTAGGTCTTACATTTAAGTCTTTAGTCCATCTTGAGTTAATTTTTGTTTAAGGTTTAAGGGAGGGGTCCAGTTTCAGTTTTCTGCATTTGGCTAGCTAGTTTTCCCAACACCATTTATTAAATAGGCAGTCCTTTCCCCATTGCTTGTTTTAGTCAGGTTTGTCAAAGATCAGATGGTTGTAGATATGTGGTGTTATTTCTGAGGCCTCTGTTGTGTTCCATTGGTTTATATATCTGCTTTGGTACCAGTACCATGCTATTTTGGTTACTGTAGCCTTGTTGTATAGCTTGAAGTCAGGTAACGTGATGTCTCCAGCTTTGTTCTTTTTGCTTCGGATTGTCATGGCTATATAGTCTCTTTTTTGTTTCCATTTGAAATTTACAGTAGTTTTTTCTAATTCTGTGAAGAAAGTCAGTGGTGGCTTGATGGGGATAGCATTTTGGGCATTATGGCCATTTTCACGATATTGATTCTTCCTATCCATGAGCATGGAATGTTTCTTCATTTGTTTGTGTCTTATTTCCTTCAGCAGTGGTTTGCAGTTCTTGAAGAGGTCCATCACATCCCTTGTAAGTTGTATTCCTAGGTATTTTATTCTCTTTGTAGAAGTTGTGAATGGGAGTTCACTCATGATTTGGCTTTCTGTTTGTCTATTATTGGTGTACAGAAATTCTCGTGATTTTTGCACATTACTTTTGTATCCTGAGACTTTGCTGAACTTGCTTACCGGACTAAGGAGACTTTGGGCTGAGATTATGGGGTTTTCTAACTGTGCAATCATGTCGTCTGCAAACAGAGAAAATTTAACTTCCTCTCTTCCTATTTGAATACCTTTTATTTCTTTCTCTTGCCTGATTGCCCTAGCCAGAACTTCCAATATTATATTGAATAGGAGTGGTGAGAGAGGGCATCCTTGTCTTGTGCCAGTTTTCAAAGGGAATGCTTCCAGTTTCTGCCCATTCAGTATGATATTGGCTGTGGGTTTGTCATAAGTAGGTCTTATTATTTTGCGATATGTCCCAATAATAGCTAGTTTGAGTTTTTAGCATGAAGTCATGTTGAATTTTTTTGAAGGCCTTTTCTGCACCTATTGAGATAATTGTGTGTTTTTTTTTTTTTTTTTGTAATGGGTTCTGTTTACGTGATGGATTATGTTTATTGATTTGCATATTTTGAGCCAACCTTACATTCCAGGGACAGAGTCAACTTGATCGTGGTGTATACGGTTTTTGATGTGCTGCTGGATTCAGTTTGTCAGTATTTTACTGAGGATTTTCACATCGATGTTCACCAGGGATAATGGCCTGAAATTTTCTTTTTGTTGCTTCTCTGCCAGGGTTTGGTATCAGGATGCTGCTGGCCTCATAAAATGTGTTAGGAAGGAGTCCCTCTTTTTCTATTCTTTGGAACAGTTTCAGAAGGAATGATATCAGCTCCTCTTTGTATATCTGGTAGAATTCGGCTGTGAATCCTTCTGGTCCTGGGCTTTTTTTGGTTGTTGTGCTATTAATTACTGCCTCAATTTCAGAACTTGTTATTGGTCTATTCAGGGATTCAACTTCTTCCTGCTTTAGTTTTGGGAGGGTGTATGTGTACAGGAATTTATTTCTTCAAGATTTTCTAGTTTACTTGCATAGAGGTGTTTATAGTATTCTCTGATGGTAGTTTGTATTTCTGTGGGACTAGTGGTGATATCCCCTTTATCAATTTCTTGTGTCTATTTGATTCTTGTCTCTTTTCTTGTTTATTAGTCTGGCCAGCAGTCTATTTTGTTGATCTTTTCAAAAAACCAGCTCCTGGATTATTAATTTTTTGGAGAGTTTTTTGTGTCTCTATCCCCTTCAGTTCTGCTGTGATCTTAGTTATTTCTTGTCTTCTGCTAGCTTTTGAATGTGTTTGCTCTTGCTTTTCTCGTTCTTTGAATTGTGATGTTAGGGAGTCAGTTTTAGATCTTTCCCACTTTCTCCCGTGGGTATTTAGTGCTATAAATTTCTCTCTACACACTGCTCTGTCTGTGTCCTAGAGATTGCAGTATGTTGTGTCTTTGTTCTTATTGGTTTCAAAGCCTTAATTTCATTACTTATCCAGGAGTCATTCAGGAACAAGTTGTTCAGTTTCCTTGTATTTGTGCAGTTTAGAGTAAGTTTCTTAATCCTGAGTTCTAATTTGTTTGCACTGTGGTCCGAGAGACTGTTTGTTATGATTTTCGTTCTTTTGCATCTGCTGAAGGGTGTTTTCCTTCCAATTATGTGGTCAATTTTAGAATAAGTGTGATATGGTGCTGAGAAGAATGTATATTCTGTTGATTTGGGGTGGAGAGATCTGTAGATGTCTATTAGGTCTGCTTGGTCCAGAGCTGAGTTCAAGTGTTGAATACTGTTTTTAACCTTCTGTCTTGTTGATCTAATATTGACAGTGAGTGTTAAAGTCTCCCACTATTATTATGTGGGAGT
>NW_022327523.1:0-2360 GCF_002776525.5 Piliocolobus tephrosceles | reverse complement strand
CCATTCTTTCAATCTAAAAATAAATAATTACGCTTTTTTTTTTTTTTCCCCTTCTTTTTTATATAACCTTTACAATCCATTTAACCTTTCTTTTAAGTTAAAAAAAAAAAAAAAAAAAAAAAAAAAAAAATGCATTTTGTAAAAAATAAAATTCATGTTTCTATACTAAATAAATATGTTGATTTTTATGAAGAAAAGGAAACCGATTTTAATGAGCATTGTTCAATTAAGAGTAAAGAAGAACGTGAAAAAAGAAAATATCTTAATAGCATCAATGGGGGTACAAAAGATAGAAAAAAATCAAAGAAAAATATTTTGAGAAAAAAGGATAAAAAAAAAAAAAAAGATTTATTAAATAACTCCCTAGAAAGGTTATTAGAATATAATTCAAAAAGTAACAAAAAAAAAAAAAAAAAAAAAAATTAAAAAATTTTCAAAAGATATTAAGATAAACGAAAGAGGTGTAAATGGTCCTATAACTGATGGGTTGAGTGTGACTGAGCAGGACATGCTCAAATATGATATGAATGGCAAGGGCATGAGTGAAAAAGGAGTGGCTGAAAATGTTACAAAAAAATATGAAGTGAGTTATTATAAGTTAATAAAACATGATACTAACAACGATATGTCCAATATGATTCATACCAATACAAATAAAAATAAAATAATAACAGATAGTGAAAAAAAAAAAAAAAAAAATCACTAATAATAGTAGTAGTAACATTAGTAGGTATAAAGAGTTATCCCATATATGGCAGCAGAAATATACCAAGATTATGTATTATAATAAGAACATGTATCATTATTATTCTATTATTAATAATTATAAAATGATTTTAAAAAAAAAAAAAAATAAAATAAATAATAAAAAAAAAAAAATATGTAAAAACTACTTACGTATGAATTTAACTAAATCAAATTTTGATTTAGTAGCAAGGAAAGTATTTTTATTTAATATTAAACAGAAAAAAGGAATTATTAATAAAAAAAAGAAGAAAAAACAAAAGGGGCTTAATAATAAATGGAGATTCTCTATTGGTGAATATAACAATACGTGTGATGGTGAAAGTGATGGTGAGGGTGACGACAATAATAGTACTAATTATGGTAGCTGTATAAGTACAAGTAATAATAGTAATGTTAAAGATATAAATGAAAAAAATAAAAATGTATCAACTGAAATCTATAAAAAAAAATGTTATCAACAACAAACACACAATGACACGTTACACTACGAATGGGATGCAGAACAAAAAATAAATACTGATATAAATATTAAAAAAAAAAAAATAGAAAAAGTGTATAAAAGTAATACAGTTAATACTTTAAAAGTTGGAAAAAACAGAGAATATTATTATGATGAATTGTCGAAACATAGTATAGATTTGAAAAAAACAAAAGAGAGTTTAACATATTTAAATAGTATGAATATCCATAACAAAAGCAATAAAAGTAATGGTGAAAACAAAGAGGATGAAAAAATTACTAACAGAATAAATATTAAGGAAAAATATAACAATGTGGATTGTACATATAAAAAAGTTATTATGTATAAAACAATAAAAGATAATAATAAAATTGTTAATAATACAGACGAAAAAAATACAGAAATGGTTGAAGGAGAAAAAATATATAACCATTTAAATAAAAGTGCAAATAAAATTACAAACAAACAAGTAGACCTATCAAATGAAAGTTACAAAATATATGTTAAAAATAAAATTAAAAATCAATGGAATAATAATATGTCAGCTGTTTGTGCTGACAGCTTGGAACATACAAACGTAAACAATGAAAAGAAAACAAGTGCCAAAGAAAGAATGATTGAGAATGAAAAAGAAAGTAATACTGTTTATTATAAACAAGGAACTGAGCTTATATGTTATAATACAAATATATGTACGAATCAATTAGATGATAAAGACGGTAATAATGGTAGTGGTAATAATGGTAGTGGTAATAATGGTAGTGGTAATAATGGCAGTGGTAATAATGGTAGTGATAATAATGGTAGTGATAATAATGGTAGTGATGAAGGACGATATAATAATAATAATAATAATAATAATAATAATAATAATAATAGTGTAGACATTTTTAAAAAAGTTCAAAGTATAAACATAATTAGCAGTGGGAAGATAGAGAATACGAATAAAGACAACGGAAGTGACAATGACGAAGAAAAGAATCACGAAACGAACAAAAAAACATCCTTTTACCAACTAACACGAAAACGTAAAGATAAATATTTACAAAAAGAAGGAAATAAAATGAATTTTACAACAAATATAGAAAAAAATAGAATAGAAAACGGTACAATAGAAAACAGTACAATAGAAAACAGTACAATAGAAAACAGT
>NW_022327522.1:0-2350 GCF_002776525.5 Piliocolobus tephrosceles | reverse complement strand
CCATTCTTTCAATCTAAAAATAAATAATTACGCTTTTTTTTTTTTTTTCCCCTTCTTTTTTATATAACCTTTACAATCCATTTAACCTTTCTTTTAAGTTAAAAAAAAAAAAAAAAAAAAAAAAAAAAAAATGCATTTTGTAAAAAATAAAATTCATGTTTCTATACTAAATAAAAATGTTGATTTTTATGAAGAAAAGGAAACCGATTTTAATGAGCATTGTTCAATTAAGAGTAAAGAAGAACGTGAAAAAAGAAAATATCTTAATAGCATCAATGGGGGTACAAAAGATAGAAAAAAATCAAAGAAAAATATTTTGAGAAAAAAGGATAAAAAAAAAAAAAAGATTTATTAAATAACTCCCTAGAAAGGTTATTAGAATATAATTCAAAAAGTAACAAAAAAAAAAAAAAAAAAAAAAATTAAAAAATTTTCAAAAGATATTAAGATAAACGAAAGAGGTGTAAATGGTCCTATAACTGATGGGTTGAGTGTGACTGAGCAGGACATGCTCAAATATGATATGAATGGCAAGGGCATGAGTGAAAAAGGAGTGGCTGAAAATGTTACAAAAAAATATGAAGTGAGTTATTATAAGTTAATAAAACATGATACTAACAACGATATGTCCAATATGATTCATACCAATACAAATAAAAATAAAATAATAACAGATAGTGAAAAAAAAAAAAAAAAAAATCACTAATAATAGTAGTAGTAACATTAGTAGGTATAAAGAGTTATCCCATATATGGCAGCAGAAATATACCAAGATTATGTATTATAATAAGAACATGTATCATTATTATTCTATTATTAATAATTATAAAATGATTTTAAAAAAAAAAAAAAATAAAATAAATAATAAAAAAAAAAAAATATGTAAAAACTACTTACGTATGAATTTAACTAAATCAAATTTTGATTTAGTAGCAAGGAAAGTATTTTTATTTAATATTAAACAGAAAAAAGGAATTATTAATAAAAAAAAAGAAGAAAAAACAAAAGGGGCTTAATAATAAATGGAGATTCTCTATTGGTGAATATAACAATACGTGTGATGGTGAAAGTGATGGTGAGGGTGACGACAATAATAGTACTAATTATGGTAGCTGTATAAGTACAAGTAATAATAGTAATGTTAAAGATATAAATGAAAAAAAATAAAAATGTATCAACTGAAATCTATAAAAAAAAATGTTATCAACAACAAACACACAATGACACGTTACACTACGAATGGGATGCAGAACAAAAAATAAATACTGATATAAATATTAAAAAAAAAAAAATAGAAAAAGTGTATAAAAGTAATACAGTTAATACTTTAAAAGTTGGAAAAAACAGAGAATATTATTATGATGAATTGTCGAAACATAGTATAGATTTGAAAAAAACAAAAGAGAGTTTAACATATTTAAATAGTATGAATATCCATAACAAAAGCAATAAAAGTAATGGTGAAAACAAAGAGGATGAAAAAATTACTAACAGAATAAATATTAAGGAAAAATATAACAATGTGGATTGTACATATAAAAAAAGTTATTATGTATAAAACAATAAAAGATAATAATAAAATTGTTAATAATACAGACGAAAAAAATACAGAAATGGTGGAAGGAGAAAAAATATATAACCATTTAAATAAAAGTGCAAATAAAATTACAAACAAACAAGTAGACCTATCAAATGAAAGTTACAAAATATATGTTAAAAATAAAATTAAAAATCAATGGAATAATAATATGTCAGCTGTTTGTGCTGACAGCTTGGAACATACAAACGTAAACAATGAAAAGAAAACAAGTGCCAAAGAAAGAATGATTGAGAATGAAAAAAGAAAGTAATACTGTTTATTATAAACAAGGAACTGAGCTTATATGTTATAATACAAATATATGTACGAATCAATTAGATGATAAAGACGGTAATAATGGTAGTGGTAATAATGGTAGTGGTAATAATGGCAGTGGTAATAATGGTAGTGATAATAATGGTAGTGATAATAATGGTAGTGATGAAGGACGATATAATAATAATAATAATAATAATAATAATAATAATAATAATAGTGTAGACATTTTTTAAAAAAGTTCAAAGTATAAACATAATTAGCAGTGGGAAGATAGAGAATACGAATAAAGACAACGGAAGTGACAATGACGAAGAAAAGAATCACGAAACGAACAAAAAAACATCCTTTTACCAACTAACACGAAAACGTAAAGATAAATATTTACAAAAAGAAGGAAATAAAATGAATTTTACAACAAATATAGAAAAAAATAGAATAGAAAACGGTACAATAGAAAACAGTACAATAGAAAACAGTACAATAGAAAACAGT
>NW_022327521.1:0-2360 GCF_002776525.5 Piliocolobus tephrosceles | reverse complement strand
ACTGTTTTCTATTGTACTGTTTTCTATTGTACTGTTTTCTATTGTACCGTTTTCTATTCTATTTTTTTCTATATTTGTTGTAAAATTCATTTTATTTCCTTCTTTTTGTAAATATTTATCTTTACGTTTTCGTGTTAGTTGGTAAAAGGATGTTTTTTTGTTCGTTTCGTGATTCTTTTCTTCGTCATTGTCACTTCCGTTGTCTTTATTCGTATTCTCTATCTTCCCACTGCTAATTATGTTTATACTTTGAACTTTTTTAAAAATGTCTACACTATTATTATTATTATTATTATTATTATTATTATTATTATTATATCGTCCTTCATCACTACCATTATTATCACTACCATTATTATCACTACCATTATTACCACTGCCATTATTACCACTACCATTATTACCACTACCATTATTACCACTACCATTATTACCGTCTTTATCATCTAATTGATTCGTACATATATTTGTATTATAACATATAAGCTCAGTTCCTTGTTTATAATAAACAGTATTACTTTCTTTTTCATTCTCAATCATTCTTTCTTTGGCACTTGTTTTCTTTTCATTGTTTACGTTTGTATGTTCCAAGCTGTCAGCACAAACAGCTGACATATTATTATTCCATTGATTTTTAATTTTATTTTTAACATATATTTTGTAACTTTCATTTGATAGGTCTACTTGTTTGTTTGTAATTTTATTTGCACTTTTATTTAAATGGTTATATATTTTTTCTCCTTCAACCATTTCTGTATTTTTTTCGTCTGTATTATTAACAATTTTATTATTATCTTTTATTGTTTTATACATAATAACTTTTTTATATGTACAATCCACATTGTTATATTTTTCCTTAATATTTATTCTGTTAGTAATTTTTTCATCCTCTTTGTTTTCACCATTACTTTTATTGCTTTTGTTATGGATATTCATACTATTTAAATATGTTAAACTCTCTTTTGTTTTTTTCAAATCTATACTATGTTTCGACAATTCATCATAATAATATTCTCTGTTTTTTCCAACTTTTAAAGTATTAACTGTATTACTTTTATACACTTTTTCTATTTTTTTTTTTTTAATATTTATATCAGTATTTATTTTTTGTTCTGCATCCCATTCGTAGTGTAACGTGTCATTGTGTGTTTGTTGTTGATAACATTTTTTTTTATAGATTTCAGTTGATACATTTTTATTTTTTTCATTTATATCTTTAACATTACTATTATTACTTGTACTTATACAGCTACCATAATTAGTACTATTATTGTCGTCACCCTCACCATCACTTTCACCATCACACGTATTGTTATATTCACCAATAGAGAATCTCCATTTATTATTAAGCCCCTTTTGTTTTTTCTTCTTTTTTTTATTAATAATTCCTTTTTTCTGTTTAATATTAAATAAAAATACTTTCCTTGCTACTAAATCAAAATTTGATTTAGTTAAATTCATACGTAAGTAGTTTTTACATATTTTTTTTTTTTTATTATTTATTTTATTTTTTTTTTTTTTTAAAATCATTTTATAATTATTAATAATAGAATAATAATGATACATGTTCTTATTATAATACATAATCTTGGTATATTTCTGCTGCCATATATGGGATAACTCTTTATACCTACTAATGTTACTACTACTATTATTAGTGATTTTTTTTTTTTTTTTTTTCACTATCTGTTATTATTTTATTTTTATTTGTATTGGTATGAATCATATTGGACATATCGTTGTTAGTATCATGTTTTATTAACTTATAATAACTCACTTCATATTTTTTTGTAACATTTTCAGCCACTCCTTTTTCACTCATGCCCTTGCCATTCATATCATATTTGAGCATGTCCTGCTCAGTCACACTCAACCCATCAGTTATAGGACCATTTACACCTCTTTCGTTTATCTTAATATCTTTTGAAAATTTTTTAATTTTTTTTTTTTTTTTTTTTTTTGTTACTTTTTGAATTATATTCTAATAACCTTTCTAGGGAGTTATTTAATAAATCTTTTTTTTTTTTTTTATCCTTTTTTCTCAAAATATTTTTCTTTGATTTTTTTCTATCTTTTGTACCCCCATTGATGCTATTAAGATATTTTCTTTTTTCACGTTCTTCTTTACTCTTAATTGAACAATGCTCATTAAAATCGGTTTCCTTTTCTTCATAAAAATCAACATATTTATTTAGTATAGAAACATGAATTTTATTTTTTACAAAATGCATTTTTTTTTTTTTTTTTTTTTTTTTTTTTTTAACTTAAAAGAAAGGTTAAATGGATTGTAAAGGTTATATAAAAAAGAAGGGGAAAAAAAAAAAAAAGCGTAATTATTTATTTTTAGATTGAAAGAATGG
>NW_022327520.1:0-1678 GCF_002776525.5 Piliocolobus tephrosceles | reverse complement strand
GCTTGGGTGTCTACGTAGAATCTGAATGCCCAATTGGGCCCTGATGTCCACCTGGGGCCTGGTGTCCTGTTAGGACTTGATAGCTACCTGACACCTGGGTATCCTCCTGGAGCCTGATGCTCACCTGTAGGCTGGTGTCCATATTGGGCCCGGGTGTCCACCTGTGAGCCTGATGTACACGTTATGTACCAGAAAAATGGTATATACCTGGGGCCTGATATACACCTGGAACCTGTGTGTCCACTTGACCCCTGATGTCCACGTGGGGCCTAGTGTTTACCTGGGGCCTATATCCACCTGGGGCACCAGTGTCCCCATAGGCCTGGATATTCCCTTGGAAATTGGTAGCAACCTGGGGCTTAGCTATGCACCTGAGACCTGTTGTCTGTCAGGGGCCTATGTCCACCTTGGGCCTGGTTTTCATCTGAAGCCTCGTGTTCACCTGGACCCTGGGTATCAACCTGGGGGTTGATATTCACCAGGGGTCTTTTTATCCACCTGAGACTTTATGTCCACTTGGGACCTGATTTCCACCTGGGGTCTGGGAGACCACCTGGGAACTGATGTTCAGCTGGACCTGGAGTTTACTTGGGGCTTTTTGTCCACCTGGGGCCTGGGTGTCAACCTAGAGCCTGATGTCCACCTCAGGCCTGATGTCTACTTGTGGCCTAAGTGTGCATCTGGAGCCTGTTGTTTACATGTGCCCAGGATATTCTTCTGGGGCATGGGTGACTACTTGGTCCCTGATGTCTCCCTGAGACCTGGGGGGTCCACCTAGAGCTAGATATCCACCTGGCACCTGCATATCCTCCAGTGGCCTGATGTCCACCTATTACCTGGTGTGGATCTGGGGCCTGAAGATCATCCTGGCTCCTGATGTACACCTTGAGTCTGCTGCGCAGATGATTTTCCTTTGGGTCAAGGGTATCTCCAGTTTCATCATGTAGTGGTTGGCCAGGATAATGTTATGGTAAAGGGGTCCATATCCAGACCCCATGAGACAGATCTTGGATCTCATGCAAGAAATAATTTGGCCTGAGACCATAAAAGGAAAGCAAGTTTATTAGAGAAGTAAAAAAACAAAAGAATGTTTCCTGATTTTTTAATGATTGCCATTCTAACTGGTGTGAGATGGTATCTCATTGTGGTTTTGATTTGCATTTCTCTGATGGCCAGTGATGATGAGCATTTTTTCATGTGTCTGTTGGCTGTATGAATGTCTTCTTTTGAGAAATGTCTGTTCATATCCTTTGCCCACTTTTTGATGGGGTTGTTTGTTTTTTTCTTTTATATTTGTTTGAGTTCTTTGTAGATTCTGGAAATTAGCCCTTTGTTAGATGAGTAGATTGCAAAAATTTTCTCCCATTCTGTAGGTTGCCTGTTCACTCTGATGGTAGTTTCTTTTGCTGTGCAGAAGCTCTTTAGTTTAATTAGATCCCATTTGTCAATTTTGGCTTTTGCTGCCGTTGCTTTTGGTGTTTTAGACATGAAGTCCTTGCCCATGCCTATGTCCTGAATGGTACTACCTAGATTTTCTTCTAGGGTTTTTATGGTAATAGGTCTAACATTTAAGTCTCTAATCCATCTTGAATTAATCTTCGTATAAGAGAAATAGGAACACTTTTACACTGTTGGTGGGATTGTAAACTAGTTCAACCATTATGGAAAACAGTATGGC
>NW_022327519.1:0-2350 GCF_002776525.5 Piliocolobus tephrosceles | reverse complement strand
ACTGTTTTCTATTGTACTGTTTTCTATTGTACTGTTTTCTATTGTACCGTTTTCTATTCTATTTTTTTCTATATTTGTTGTAAAATTCATTTTATTTCCTTCTTTTTGTAAATATTTATCTTTACGTTTTCGTGTTAGTTGGTAAAAGGATGTTTTTTTGTTCGTTTCGTGATTCTTTTCTTCGTCATTGTCACTTCCGTTGTCTTTATTCGTATTCTCTATCTTCCCACTGCTAATTATGTTTATACTTTGAACTTTTTTAAAAAATGTCTACACTATTATTATTATTATTATTATTATTATTATTATTATTATTATATCGTCCTTCATCACTACCATTATTATCACTACCATTATTATCACTACCATTATTACCACTGCCATTATTACCACTACCATTATTACCACTACCATTATTACCGTCTTTATCATCTAATTGATTCGTACATATATTTGTATTATAACATATAAGCTCAGTTCCTTGTTTATAATAAACAGTATTACTTTCTTTTTTCATTCTCAATCATTCTTTCTTTGGCACTTGTTTTCTTTTCATTGTTTACGTTTGTATGTTCCAAGCTGTCAGCACAAACAGCTGACATATTATTATTCCATTGATTTTTAATTTTATTTTTAACATATATTTTGTAACTTTCATTTGATAGGTCTACTTGTTTGTTTGTAATTTTATTTGCACTTTTATTTAAATGGTTATATATTTTTTCTCCTTCCACCATTTCTGTATTTTTTTCGTCTGTATTATTAACAATTTTATTATTATCTTTTATTGTTTTATACATAATAACTTTTTTTATATGTACAATCCACATTGTTATATTTTTCCTTAATATTTATTCTGTTAGTAATTTTTTCATCCTCTTTGTTTTCACCATTACTTTTATTGCTTTTGTTATGGATATTCATACTATTTAAATATGTTAAACTCTCTTTTGTTTTTTTCAAATCTATACTATGTTTCGACAATTCATCATAATAATATTCTCTGTTTTTTCCAACTTTTAAAGTATTAACTGTATTACTTTTATACACTTTTTCTATTTTTTTTTTTTTAATATTTATATCAGTATTTATTTTTTGTTCTGCATCCCATTCGTAGTGTAACGTGTCATTGTGTGTTTGTTGTTGATAACATTTTTTTTTATAGATTTCAGTTGATACATTTTTATTTTTTTTCATTTATATCTTTAACATTACTATTATTACTTGTACTTATACAGCTACCATAATTAGTACTATTATTGTCGTCACCCTCACCATCACTTTCACCATCACACGTATTGTTATATTCACCAATAGAGAATCTCCATTTATTATTAAGCCCCTTTTGTTTTTTCTTCTTTTTTTTTATTAATAATTCCTTTTTTCTGTTTAATATTAAATAAAAATACTTTCCTTGCTACTAAATCAAAATTTGATTTAGTTAAATTCATACGTAAGTAGTTTTTACATATTTTTTTTTTTTTATTATTTATTTTATTTTTTTTTTTTTTTAAAATCATTTTATAATTATTAATAATAGAATAATAATGATACATGTTCTTATTATAATACATAATCTTGGTATATTTCTGCTGCCATATATGGGATAACTCTTTATACCTACTAATGTTACTACTACTATTATTAGTGATTTTTTTTTTTTTTTTTTTCACTATCTGTTATTATTTTATTTTTATTTGTATTGGTATGAATCATATTGGACATATCGTTGTTAGTATCATGTTTTATTAACTTATAATAACTCACTTCATATTTTTTTGTAACATTTTCAGCCACTCCTTTTTCACTCATGCCCTTGCCATTCATATCATATTTGAGCATGTCCTGCTCAGTCACACTCAACCCATCAGTTATAGGACCATTTACACCTCTTTCGTTTATCTTAATATCTTTTGAAAATTTTTTAATTTTTTTTTTTTTTTTTTTTTTTGTTACTTTTTGAATTATATTCTAATAACCTTTCTAGGGAGTTATTTAATAAATCTTTTTTTTTTTTTTATCCTTTTTTCTCAAAATATTTTTCTTTGATTTTTTTCTATCTTTTGTACCCCCATTGATGCTATTAAGATATTTTCTTTTTTCACGTTCTTCTTTACTCTTAATTGAACAATGCTCATTAAAATCGGTTTCCTTTTCTTCATAAAAATCAACATTTTTATTTAGTATAGAAACATGAATTTTATTTTTTACAAAATGCATTTTTTTTTTTTTTTTTTTTTTTTTTTTTTTAACTTAAAAGAAAGGTTAAATGGATTGTAAAGGTTATATAAAAAAGAAGGGGAAAAAAAAAAAAAAAGCGTAATTATTTATTTTTAGATTGAAAGAATGG
>NW_022327510.1:4575-27842 GCF_002776525.5 Piliocolobus tephrosceles | reverse complement strand
GGTGCGATCTCAGCTCACTGCAACCTCCACCTCCCAGGTTCAAGCAATTCTCCTGCCTCGGCCTCCCTAGCAGCTGGGATTACAGGCGCCTGCCACCATACCCGGCTAATTTTGTACTTTTAGTAGAGACAGGGTTTCTCCATGTTGGTCAGGCTAGTCTTGAACTCCTGACCTCAGGTTATCTGCTCGCCTTGGCCTCCCAAAGTGCTGGGATTACAGGCATGTGCCACCACGCCTGGCGAATTTTTTTTTTTTTTTTTTTTTAATAGAGACGAGGTTTCACCATATTAGTCAGGCTGGTTGTGAATTCCTGACCTCAGGTGATCCACCCACCTTGGCTCCCCAAAGTGCTGGAATTACAGGTGTGCACCACCACAGCTGGCAATTACTCTAAATTTTATCCACTAGAGACAATTGCCATCAATGTCTGAATAAACATTGTTTTAGCTTTCTCTGTGATATATTCATAATACAATTTTTTTGGAGACAGGGTCTTACTCTGTCACCAAGGCTGAAGCGCAGTGGTACAATCAGGGCTCACTGTAGCCTTGACCTCCCAGGCTCAAGTGATCTTCACGCCCCAGCCTCCTGAGTTGCTGGGATTACAGGTATGTGCTACCACACCCAGCTAATTTTTTGTATTTTAGTAGAGATGGGGTTTCGCTATGTTGCCCATGCTGGTCTCGAACTCCTGGACTCAAGTGATCCACCCACCTTGGCCTCCCAAAGTGCTGGAATTACAGGCGTGAGCCACCGTGCCCAGCCTAATACAATTTTTTTAAATAAAAGGTATTATGGAATATATGCTGTTTAAAATGAAGACTATTTTTTGTATATGCTCTCTGATTTAATTACTTAAGAAATTACCCAAACTGCAGAACTGTGAGCTAAATACACCTTTTTTCTTTTTCTTTTTCTTTTTCTTTTTTTTGAAACAGAGTCTCACTCTGTCACCCAGGCTGGAGTGCAATGGCGCGATCTTGGCTCACTGCAACCTCTGCCTCCCAGTTTCAGTGATTCTCCTGCCTCAGCCTCCCGAGTAACTGGGATTACAGGCGCCCGCCACCACACCTGACTAATTTTTGTATTTTTAGTACAGAAAGGGTTTCACCATGTTGGCCAGGCTGGTCTTGAACTCCTAACCTCAGGTGATCTGCTTGCCTTGGCCTCCCAAAGTGCTGGAATTGCAGGAGTGAGCCACTGAGCCCAGCCTCTTTTCTTTATAAATTAAAAAAAAAAAAAAAAAAAAAAATTAACCATGGCAGAAAGACTCACTGTTCGGCTGGGCATGGTGGCCCACGCCTGTAATCCCAGCACTTTGGGAGGCCAAGGCGGGTGGATCACGAGGTCAGGACTTCAAGACCAGCCTGGCCAAGATGGTGAAACCCCATCTCTACTAAAAATACACAAAAAAATTAGCTGGGCATGGTGGCATGCGCCTGTAATCCCAGTTACTCTGGAGGCTGAGGCAAAGAACTGCTTAAACCTGAAGGGGCAGAGGTTGCAGTGAGCTGAGATTGTGCCACTGCACTCCAACCTGGGCGACAGAGGGCGAGACTCTGTCTCAAAAAACAAACAAAAAAAAGACTCACTGTTCTTTGCTGGTGTCCCTAGTACCCATGACAAAGACTGGCACAAATTTGGTGCTCAGTAAGTATTTGTTAAATAAATGTAAAGAATACACTAATACGTTTTGGGTGGGTGGTTATCTCTAGGTAATGGAGCAAAGGGTGGTTTATTTTCTCATATTTCTGTTTCTCTATATACTCTATATTTTTCTACAATGTACCTGTGTGTAATCTCTTACGGTTGAAAATAAAACTTCATCTAAAAATAACTGGATTAAAACAGGTATGTGGGCCGGGCACGGTTGCTCACGCCTGTAATCCCAGTACTTTGGGAGGCCGAGGCAGGCGGATCACGAGGTCAGGAGATCGAGACCATCCTGGCTAACACGGTAAAACCCCATCTCTATTAAAAGTACAAAAAATTAGCCGGGCGTGGTGGCTCGTGCCTGTAGTCCCAGCTCCTCGGGAGGTGAGGCAGGAGAATGGCGTGAACCCGGGAGGCGGAGCTTGCAGTGAGCCAGGATGGTGCCACTGCACTCCAGCCTGGGCAACAGTGCAAGACTCCGTCTCAAAAAATAAACAAATAAGTAAAAATAAATAGATAAATAAATAAATAAATGAAACAGGTACGTGGGAGAGAGATGCTGGATGTGACTGTGAGTGAGGGTCCTGCGTGTGAGGACGGCAGGGCTGCAATGAGGTACCCAGGCTCGGGGCCTCTAGAGTAACAGGTCCCCTCCGGGCCTGAAAAACAAGCAGTCATTTTCTGGCTGCAGGTCAGTCACGGTAGGATCAGGGACCAGGATCCTGAATGTCAGCCTGTCTTCATGCTTCTAGGACTGTGGCTTTCTCCTGCTGCTTTCTCTTAGTGCTCCATTTGGCTAATTTCAGCCAGTCCCATGTATGAGGTAGAGACTCCAGGGTGCCTAGGTGCCAGGGATTATGGTCACATGGGGGACATTTTTGGAGGAGCAGCACTCCTTGAGGGACAACCAGAACCAGAGGACAGAACACTCCTTCCGGCCCGGGGAGGAGAAACAAAAGGACACGCCACAAACAGCCCCCTCCCTGCACCTGGAAACTCTTCTTCCAGAGCCAAACCTCATACCTGGTAGGCTTGTGTGTTTTCTCGTTTTTTGTTTTTAAATGGGGAGATGGCTTCCTTTCCAGTGCCATGAGGAGACTGGTTACAAACAAACCCACTGGGCCCACTGACCACTCTCCCTCCTCTGCTGAAATGATCATTGATTTTGTGGCTTTGGGCCTTGGGCTCAGCATCTGCAACATGAGGACATAAGACCAGAGCTTTTCTTTTTTTTTTTTTTTTTTTTTCCTTCCAGCTCAGGGGACCTTCCATTAAATAAAATCTTAAGCTCAAGCCCATGGCATAAAAGAGATCATAGTGCAGGAGCTCTGGCTGAGGAGAGTTAGCCTCCCTGGTTCCACAAAAACCTCCAGGGAATCCCAAGTTGGTTACTGAGTTCTCTTAGAGCAGGTCAGTTGTCCTCTCTGTGACTCAGTTTTCTCACTTATAAACTGGGAATAATAATAGTACCTTCCTTTATGAGTTGCTGTGAGAATTGAGTTATTACATGCAAGTGCTTAGAACAGCTCCCAGCACAGAGTAAGCATTCAATAAATATTGCTGGTGCTACTACTATAGAATTCAGCCTTATATTTTAAATTAAAAGAGTACAAATGAAAGAACATTCCGCTGTTTCTTGGAGAATAATGTGGTTATTTGTAATCAAGATGCTATTGGAGGCCAGGCACAGTGGCTCATGCCTGTAATCCCAGCACTTTGGGAGGCCAAGGCGGGCAGATCACCTGGGGTCAGGAGTTCAAGACCAGCCTGGCCAACATGGAGAAACCTTGTCTCTACTAAAAATACAAAAATTTGGCCAGGCATGGTGGCGAGTGCCTGTAATCCCAGCTACTTGGGAGGCTGAGGCAGGAGAATCGCTTGAGCCCAGGAGGCAGAGGTTGCAGTGAGCCAAGATCACACCACTGCACTCCAGCCTGGGTGACAGAGCAAGACTCTGTCTCAAAAAAAAAAAAAAAAAAGGATGCTATTGGAGATGTCGTTCCTCTAAACCCACTAAAGTACTGGCAAGGAATCAATACTTCGGAATGATTTGTACAAAAATTCAAAAAGCAAAAGCTTTTGCACAAGGATGCTCATGAGCATGATAAACCTGGGAGGGGAAGATCATAACACAACAATTACTTTTAGAGCTATTAATATGTCCTTTGTGCTAAGATTTTACCTGTATAATGAATTTAATCCTCACAAGAATCCCATGAGGTATTATGTATTGCTATCATCCCCATCTTATAGATGAGGGCACTGAGGCAGCCAGGGGTTGAGCAGTTTACCCGAGGACATGTAGCTAGTTAGTGGTAAAGACAGGATTTGAACCTGTAACACATGCTTTGACTATGGCACTGGGGTGCTCCTAATAAACCTAAATGTTACTTTACATGAAATGCAGCCACTTGAGAGGCTGTTCGGTAAACATTAAAAATAACTGCAGAGGCCGGGCACGGTGGCTCACGCCTGTAATCCCAGCACTTTGGGAGGCTGAGGCGGTGGATCACGAGGTCAGGAGATCGAGACCATCCTGGCTAACACAGTGAAACCCCGTCTCTACTAAAAATGCAAAAAATTAGCTGGACGTGGCGGCGGGCGCCTGTAGTTCCAGCTACTTGGGAGGCTGAGGCAGGAGAATGGCGTGAACCCGGGAGGCAGAGCTTGCAGTGAGCCTAGATTGCGCCCCTGCACTCCAGCCTGGGCAACTGAGCAAGACTCCGTCTCAAAAAATAAATAAATAAATAAATAAATAAATAAATAAATAAATAAATAAATAAAAATAGCTGCAGAGATATTACAGAATAACATGGCAAAAAGCTTAGGACAAGATGGGAAAATTTTTAAATGGAGGACAGAATTGCCTATACGATCAATTATAACTGTGTACATAGAAGGACATGTGGACAGATCGACTCTAGAAGAGAATGTGGAGAAACAGTATTGGAGTTTCAAATACTTCAATGACTTCAAGTATGGGGGATTGTTTCCCCATGTAAATCTTTTTCTTGAATAATGCACATATATTTAAATCTTTGCTATACCTGAGGAGGAGGAGGAAGAAGAGGATGAGGAGGAAGAGGAGGAGGAGGAAGAAGACTTGTCTCTCTCATATTGTTCTTGGGAAAATAGTCCAGCCTTCCCATCTTGCTTGTGGAAATCTGTCTCTCCATCTGCAAGGCACATAGAGGCCAGGGGATGAGCATTTCCCACCCTTCCCATCCCAGGGACCACCCAGTCCTCTCCAGAGTTCTACTTGGACTTGAGGAGCCAGGAAGGACTGGATTATCTTCCCAAATATCTAGGGCCAATGCAACGTGCAGGAGACCAAAGCTCTCAGAGATACCAGGGGCTCAAGGAAGGCTCAGTACAGAGATTTATCTGAATGTGGACTCAGAAAAGGGGTTTCTAAGCCCCCCGCCCTGCACCCAGAGAAAGCTAGACTCTGTGGAGGAGTTGCCAATTTAGGATCCTTTGTAAATTACAGCCAAGATGGGGTGTGATCAAGCCCTAAACCTTCCCATTCCCCATTATGGAGTCACACAGGACCCTCTCTACCTTCTAGGCATATTCCCTAGTGCCAGCCCAAGCCCCCAGAGAATTCTTGAGATTTGGCAAGCAGCTGAGGGTCCCCATAGCTAGATAGCACAGGAAGACAGATTGGACCGTGCACATGTATGTGTGCATGTGTGTAAAACCACTACTTCGCCATTTCAACTGTGATTTGAGGCCCTGTGCAAAATGAGCTGAGCAGGGTCTTCTTCCGTCCCTTCTACTTTTGGACTCCACCTCCCATGTGGTTTTGCCCAGAGGGTCAGAGAAGGCAAACGTACAGTCTAGATCTTCTGTTTCTCTGTGGACTTGACTGTTATCTTGAGGCTGGGAGGGGGATGCTGAAGTCTCCATGGCTTTTCCTGGAGGAATAACAATAATCAGTAGTTAATATCACCTTAGTTAATATCTTAATATATAAAGAGCTTGGCAAATAAATAAGAAAAAGACAAACACTCAACATTCAAAGGAATAAGAAAATTAATTAACAAAAAAATGGTAGTTCTATTGGCAAGCAAGAAGGCCAGGGGCAGTGGAGGGAGGAGGGTTAAAGGAGTGGGGAATCGGGGTGGTGGGTATTGGCTAGACAACTAGCAGGGGGCTTCATGAAGGAAGTCAGTATTTATCTGTACCTGACAAGTCAGGCACCATCTTTTTTTGTGTGTGTGTGTAGAGACAGGGTGTCTCTATGTTGCCCAGGCTGGTCTTGAACTCCTGGGCTCAAGTAATTCTCCCACCTTGGCCTCCCAAAGTGCTGGGATTCAAGTGTGAGCCACCACGTCCAGCCTAGGTACAATTTTGACAGGAATGCAGATTTGAAGTTGGTGAACCAACTCCAATCCCACAAACATGGCCAACATCCAGGAATGACTGAGCAAAAAGGCAAGGGAGTCCTGAGCCCTGGCAGGCCTCACACACAGGGCCACCTGCCACCTCTTGACAGCTAGGTGCACAGGAAAGAAGTTTATTTTATTTTATTTTATTTTTTTAAGACAGAGTCTCGCTCTGTCGCCCAGGCTGGAGTGCAGTGGCCGGATCTCAGCTCACTGCAAGCTCCGCCTCCCGGGTTTACACTATTCTCCTGCCTCAGCCTCCCTAGTAGCTGGGACTACAGGTGCCCGCCACCTCGCCCGGCTAGTTTTTTGTATATTTTAGTAGAGATGGGGTTTCACCGTGTTAGCCAAGATGGTCTCGATCTCCTGACCTGGTGATCCGCCCATCTCGGCCTCCCAAAGTGCTGGGATTACAGGCTTGAGCCACCGCGCCTGGCCCAAGAAGTTTCTTTTAATGGAGCCGCTGTGCGATGAGTCTCTGTTATAGCAGCTGAGCCAGGAAGTGCAGGCTTCCTTTTGATTCCTTGCCCCATTTCTTCTACTCTCAGCTCTGAAGCTGAGACCTCAAATCTGAGAGGAGGTAGATTTACTAGCCTCTGACTCATTTATTTTTTACTTTTTTATCTGAGACAGAGGTCTTGCTATATCGCCTAGTCTAGTCTTGAACTCCTGGGCTCAAGCAATCCTCCCACCGCAGCCTGTAGCTGGGACTACAGACATGTGTCACTGTGCCCAGCCTCTGACTAATTTAAACCATAGTTTCTCAGCCTCAACACGACTGACATTTGGGACTGGGTAACACATTGTGAGATGTTTAGCAGCCTCCTCCCTCCCAGATGCCAGTAGCACTTTCCTGTTCAGCTGTGACAATAAAAAATGTTTCCAGACATTGCCAAATGACCCCTGTTGTGGGGCAAACATCATCCCCCATTTGAGAATGGTCTAGAGAATCTACCACAAGACCTTGGCAGGAAGCCTCCTCTCCTGTGTCTTAGAGCCAGATTGCCTGGGCTGAAATCCTGTCTCTGCCTCTTCTAGCGATGGAAGCATGGGCAAGTTACTTAATCCCTCATTATGCCCTGGGTTTCTCATCTGTAAAATGGAGACAGTAATAGTGCTTACTTCATAGTATGTGAAAATGGCAGGACAGTCCTTAGCAGGGCCGTTGGGAATGTGTGTTTCCTCCTCTACAGGCCTCCTCTTACCCTTGGACATCGGGTGTCCAGTCCCATCCCCACTCATCCCCCATCTCCTAGACCTCAGACTCCATTACCTTTTTTTTTTTTTTTTTTTTTTTGAGATGGAGTCTTGCTCACTCTGTCACCCAGGCTAGAGGGCAGTGGCACGATCTCAGCTCACTGCAACCTCCGCCTCCGGGATTCAAGTGATTCTTCTGCCTCAGTCTCCTGAGTAGCTGGGATTACAGGCGCCGCCACCACACCCAGCTAACTTTTGTGTTTTTAGTAGAGACGGGGTTTCACCATATTGGCCAGGCTGGTCTTGAACTCCTGACCTTGTGATCTGCCCACCTTGACCTCCCAAAGTGCTGGGACTACAGGCGTGAGCCACCGCGCCTGGCCTACCCTTTTCTAGAATAAAACTTCCCATTTCTCAGAGCAGAATTCAGCTAGGCATTAGGAAGTCACTAGCCATTAAAATGCATCGATATCAAGATGGAATGACTGACAACAGAAGCCTCCAGGGCATATTTCTATTTTGAATAGTGTTCTTTGCACGCAACAGGTGACTAGTACATATTCATTGGCTGAGATCATCTCTAATGAAGGCATTTCAGCTAGAGTGGAGGAAGAGTTGTAGAGCCACATGGGGGAAAGAGAGCTGCTGGCTGATGTCAGATAGACTGAAGTTTACAAAGTGATGAACTCTTTTTCCAGTCTCATCTCCATCCTGCTCTGTGTCCTGGTCACACACAGCACTTTTGGCTTAGTCCATTCTTTCCTAATGTCAAAATTGCATCTGACCTTCCAAGCACAGGTCAAAACCCACTTCCTTCATGAAGTACTCTTTCAGTTGTCTAAACGATACCCACCAACTCTATTCCCCACTCCCCTAACCTTACTCCCTCCACTATCCCTAGCCTTTTTTTTTTTTGACACGGTCTCTCTCTATCACCCAGGCTGGAGTGCAGTGGTGCAATCACAGCTCACTGCAGCCTTGAACTCCTGGACTCAAGCGATCCTCCTGCCTCAGCCTTCTGAGTAGGTAGGACTACAGGCACGTACCACCATCCAGGGTTTGTCTGCTTCACTAGATCATGAATGCAGCCTAAGTAGGGACTAAGGCTGATTCATCTCTGTGTCACCCATACCCTGTACAGAGCCGGGAACAAAGGAAAAATGATGATAACAAGCAGCTATAAGTGCCTACTATCTGCCAGGCAAGGTTCTAACAGTTAACTTGTGTTAACTAATCTATTCCTCACCACAAACCTATGAAGGCTCACTAGGGCTGTGCCCATTTTATAGGTCAGAATATTGGGGCACAGAGAGGATAAGAAACTTGCCCAGGACCGGCCGGGCATGGTGGTTCACGCTTGTAATCCCAGGACTTTGGGAGGCTGAGGTGGGTGGATCACGAGGTCAGGAGATGGAGACCATCCTGGCCAACATGGTGAAACCCAGTCTCTACTAAAAATACAAAAATTAGCTGGGCGTGGTGGTTGCAAGCCTGCAATCCCAGCTACTCAGGAGGCTGAGGCGGGAGAATCACTTGAACCCAGGAGGCAGAGGTTGCAGTGAACTGAGATCACGCAATTGCATTCCAACCTGGGTGACAGGGCAAGACTCTGTCTCAAAAAAAAAAAAAAGAAAGAAAGAAAGAAACTTGCCCAGGACCACATGGTAAGCGGTTAAGTAAGGGTAGTTGCTCAGCCCATGCTGGGAGACTAAAGGAGTGACGCTGGCTCCTCTTTTCAGGACCCTAACATTGGCACCAGGAAAGAGGACACACTAACAGTCATCAGAGTGTTATGCAAATATGCTGACCTGGCTTATATTTAGCTACTGTTGGAGCCTTGAGTAATTGTTTCCATAGCCAAGGGAACTTCCTTGGGCAGGTCTTTAGCACACTGAAGGGGAGGAATGGAACCATCACAGAGGGAAGACCTGACGTGGCTCTGTTTCTCCTTTTAATGTCTTTGTCTGTTTTTCCTCCACCCATTTTCTTTTTTTCTTTCTTTCTTTCTTTTCTTCCTTCCTTCCTTCCTTCCTTCCTTCCTTCCTTCCTTTCTTTCTTTCTTTCTTTCTTTCTTTCTTTCTTTCTTTCTTTCTTTCTTTCTTTCTTTCTTTCTTTCTTTCTTTCTGTCTTTCTTTTCTTCCTTTCTTTCCTTTCTTTCTCTTTTTTTTTTTTTTTTTTTTTTTGAGACAGGGTCTCACTCTATTACCCAGGCTGGAATGCAGTGGCATGATCACGGCTCTGCAGCTTCAGCCTCCTGGGTTCCAGTGATCTTCCCACCTCAGCCTCCCAAGTAGCTAGGACTACAGGCATTTGCCACCACAGCCAGCTAATTTTTTAGTTTTTATATTTTTGTAGAGATGTGGTCTCACTATGTTGCCCAGGCTGCTCTTGAACTCCTGGGCTCAAGTGATCCTCCCACCTTGGCCTCCCAAAGTGCTGAGATTACAGGCATGAGCCACCACCCCCGGCCTTCACACAGGTCTTATTTAACATAGGGAAGGACTGAGGCTCAGGTAGAGGAAGAGACTTGTTCAAGGTCTTCCAGTTTATAGATGGATTCAAATCTGACTCCTACCCCAACAGAGAAGCTTCATGCCCCAGCTACCCCCTGATTAGAGGCCTCTAGCACCACCTCAGGTGGCCCCCACATCCAAGGCTGATCCTACAAGGAAATGGAATGCCTGACTTTCTGGCACTTTTCTCCAAAAAGCCCAGCCCTGCTGAGTCAGGGGTGGTGCCGGGGCCTCTGTACCCACGGGTCCTGCTAAACTGGATTTCCCCTTCAGGTGAGCCCGGATTTCCTGAGCTCCTGCTGTCACAGAGCCTGGGCCCAGGGCAGGAGGGCTGACAGAGCACACTGAGCCATGACAGCCTCACAGCACTCTCCTCTCCCAGCTCTCTTGACTCTCATACAACCAGGAGGGAGGCAGGGTGGAGATTACTGTCATATTTTATAGAAGAGGAAACCAAGTCCCTGAAATGGAGATGAACTTGCACAGGTCATGGAGCCACACAGGGGCAAGGCTGGCTCTTTCATCACATCAGATCAATTTGGCTCAACTTTTATGTAACAAATTGTGAGTTGTTTTTCAGTTGCCATGGACCCGCAGGTTGACAGCCACATAACCTGAGCATGCCAGGTTACTATGTGTGCAACTACAGGGGAACCTAAGTGCTCAGACTGAGGAGTGGGGACTGAATTAAGAAGCGGATAGCACATGCCAGGATTCAGTATCCAATAAGATCAAGCTCTGGCATCGCCCCATGGCAGGATCCAATCAGATCATGCCTCCCACATCACTTCATTGCAAAATCCAATCAGATCATACCTCATTACCCTATGCTTATAAAACATGCCCAGCTCCCATCTTGGTGAGACAGATTTGAGTATTTCCTCCTATCTCCTTGCCACTGGACTTGTAATAAAGCTTTTCTTTTCTCAAAAGCCAGTGCCATGGTATTGGCCTCTATGTGCATTGGGCGGTGAACCCATTGATTGTGTGGTAACAGCTCCAGAACCCTGCTTCTTGATTCACGGATTGCTTGTCTTCTTGGTGTCCCATATTGGATGAGGGGGCTGAGGTGACTGAAACGGAATTGGATTTCAACAGGAAGAGAAAGGCAGAGTAGGATAAAAGTTTCAGTGGAGGAGGTTGGGGGCAGCAGGCAGTTGAAGGGTTAAGAGCCAGAAAGGGTGGAGAAGATCAGTCTGGGCCTTGAATGCCAAGCTAAAGATGGCCAACTTTTCCTGAGGGTAGACCGAGGAACGTGTCTGTGGGCCAGAAATGCAGGGCAAGCTCAGCTAAACAAGCCCAGTGTGGGAAATGGGGTGGGAGCTCTGGAAGCAGAAACAGCAGCTGGGAGGGGAACAGAGTGGACAGAGGAATGGACGTTTGCTGCTTTTGCCCACCTGGCGTGAAAGCCCCCATCTTCTGATGATTACACAGGATTTCTCTTTGAGGAAATCCAGCTCCCACTGGACAACAGCTTGGGGCTGGCCCTCGATGTGTCAAGCCCTTCCTGGCTGAGGGGTGGGGACAAGGCCAAGGGCAGAGCCAAGGGTACAAGAGTGTTCTCAGTAATCTCCATCAACTTCCCAAGCCACCCCAGACAAGCATGCACTCTGATTTCAAACAGATCCTTTTTCGTTTTTCTTTTGTTTTTTTGAGACAGGGTGTTGAGATTACAGGCATCAGCCATCGCGCCCAGCCTCAAACAGATCTTTGTTATGCAATCACAGCTCCAAAATAAGTACTCCCCAAAATAATTGCACTCCCTCCCTAAGCCCCTTTTACATGGAATCTGTGTAGTGGTCACTCCCATTACCCAGGTTAGAACATCAGCCTCTCTTTCTGCAGGAATCTGACTTGTGACATGAGTGACCCAGAGCCCTAAAGGCTGGCATAGGTGGTTTGCCCTGAGACAGAGCCCTGAAGAGGCTGATGCTCTCTATTCTGCCTCCTGGTCACAGCCTCTTCTGCAGTCTTGTTTTTTACCCTTGCCCTCTGTTCTGTGAGACCCACCCCTACCTCCTTATCTTCCCAGGAAAGTCTTTTTTGGTAGCCTGAGGTGGCTTTGTAACTTGCAACCAAAGCACTGTAGTTGAGACAAATGTCTCGGGAGGGCTCCAGGCTTCCTGCAGAGCTCAACAGGGCTCATGGCAGACCGGCTCCACAGACTTCACTCCAGCCTCCAGGCTGAGGCTTGGCAGGGTCCCTGAGCCCCCATATGAGGGGCTGGGGCTGAACTTCAGGCTGGGTTGGGGACCTACCGGGTTTCCCCAGCCCCCTCCTTTCCCTCATCTTCCAGCACTGTGATCACCAAAGCAGCAGCAGCCCTGATGATCCTGCCCTAGAGACTTGTCCCCCTGCTGAAGGTGCACCTCTTGGACCTGGTTCAGCACCTCAGCGGTTTTTCTATCACTGTGATAACAACACCCACCAACTTTGTGGCTTAAAACCACACAAATTATCTCACAGTTCTTCAGGTCAGAAGTCCAACGTAGGCCTCACTGGGATAAAATCGAGGTGTTGACAGAGCTGTGTCCCTTTTTGGAGGTTCGAGTGGAAAGTCTGCTGCTGCTGCTGCTAGTGCAGCTGCTTCTCCTTCAATTCGCTCCTCTAGGCCCTTTACCTCATCCATCAAACAGGGAACAATGTCACACACTAAGGGCTCTGGAGCTCAGATGGGGTTTTGGATAGCACAGGACGCAATATCATGTCCTTACCCAGGGGGCGATACTGAGAGATGCCCTGATGAAGCCACTGGGACAACGGGGTCTGGTAGCACCTACTTTAGCACTTAAGTCAGGCTTAAGCACTTCACTTCCCAGCTCCTGATTTTGGAAAATTACTTTACGTCCCCAGGCCTCTGTTATCTCATCTGTAAATTAGGGATAGTGTCACTGCCTTGCAGGGTTGCTGTGAGGATTGAGATTAAAAGGACTTAGATTCTGAGCTCCCTGGAAGTAGAAACCATGTTTTTCTGGCTCCCGGCTACATTCTAGCCCCTGGCTTAGATGAAATGCTTAATTAAAAGAAGTCACAAAGTGCTGAATTTAAGAGCTTAAAGAAATAATATTAGGAGGCTGGGCGCAGTGGCTCATGCCTGTAATCCCAGCACTTTGGGAGGCCGAGGCAGGCGGATCATGAGGTCAGGAGATCGAGACCATCTTTTTTTTTTTTTTTTTTTTTGAGACGGAGTCTCGCTCTGTCGCCCAGGCTGGAGTGCAGTGGCCGGATCTCAGCTCACTGCAAACTCCGCCTCCCGGGTTCACGCCATTCTCCTGCCTCAGCCTCCGGAGTAGGTGGGACTACAGGCGCCCGCCACCTCGCCCGGCTAGATTTTTGTATTTTTTTTAGTAGAGACGAGGTTTCACCATGTTAGCCAGGATGGTCTCAATCTCCTGACCTCGTGATCCACCCGTCTCGGCCTCCCAAAGTGCTGGGATTACAGGCTTGAGCCACCACGCCCGGCCGAGACCATCTTAACACTGTGAAACACCATCTCTACTAAAAAATACAAAAAAAAAAAAAAAAAAAAAAATTAGCCAGGCATGCTGGCAGGTGCCTGTAGTCCCAGCTACTCGGGAGGCTGAGGTGGGAGAATGACATGAACCCAGGAGGCAGAGCTTGCAGTGAGCTGAGATCACACCACTGTACTCCAGCCTGGGCGACAGAGCAAGACTTCATCTCAAAATAAATAAATAAATAAACAAACAATAAAAAAAGAAATAATATTAGGACTACAAAGATTCTTTGTATCTCCGTCTCCCTTTATATCATCTTCCACTTGTTTATACCCCTTCTTCTCTCTCACTACTCTCCCCCAGGCCCACCTTACCTCCCCACAGATCTCCAGGCTTGGAGGTCTCTCCCCCTCCCCAAGTTGGAATTCTACAGTGTTGCATCCAGGAGATCAAAACTGAGGCCCAGAAAGGGAAAAGGACTTGCTCAAGACCACACAGTGAGGAGTGTGGATATGAACACATCAACATCAACATCAGAGTTTGAGGGGAACCGTGAAGAGGGGAAGAAAGAAGATGCTACGGTTTACACCTCCACCATTTTGTCTAAGTCAGCCAGGCAGTTTAATAGTGAGATGACAAGCCGCACTGGCCGGCCATCCAGCTGACTGGACTAGATGAACTTCCATGAATCCGGGGGAACCTTATGGCCACTGCATACCCAAGGATGCAGACAGGACCTGGGGTTGCCCCTGAGGAGTGTGGAATGGCATCTAGGCTGCAAGAAGAAAGTGAAAAGGGACAAAATCAAGCGTGGTACCCAAGTTTCAAAATAATGGCTGTGGTCAGGTGCGGTGGCTCACGCCTGTAATCCCAGCACTTCAGGAGGCTGAGGCCAGTGGATCACGAGGTCAGGAGATTGAGATCATCCTGGCTAATATGGTGAAACCCTGTCTCTACTAAAAGTACAAAAAATTAGCCAGACATGTTGTGGCACGTGCCTGTAGTCCCAGCTACCTGGGAGGTTGAGGCAGGAGAATTGCTTGAACCTAGGAGGCAGAGGTTGCAGTGGTCTGGGACGGTGCCACTGCACTCCAGCCTGGGTGACAGAGTAAGACTCCGTCTCAAAAAAAAAAATAAAAACAAAACAAAAACAAGGCAGGGCGCAGTGGCTCACGCCTGTAATCCCAGCATTTTGGGAGGCCAAGGCAGGCAAATCACAAGGTCAAGAAATCGAGACCATCCTGGTTAACACAGTGAAACCCCATCTCTACTAAAAATACAAAAAATTAACCAGGCATGGTGGTGGGCGCCTGTAGTCCCAGCTACTCGAGAGGCTGAGGCAGGAGAATGGTGTGAACCTGGGAGGCGGAGCTGGCAGTGAGCCGAGACCGCACCACTGCACTCCAGCCTGGGTGACAGAGCGAGACTCCATCTCAAAAAAAAAAAAGAATAATAATAATAATGCTGTACAGAAAGAGGATGGTTGGGTTCTGTGTGGAGGCTGTTTATACGGAAAGATCTAGGATTTTAAAAAGATAATCTGGAAGGAAAGAAAACAGTGTAAGTATCGAGGCTGTTGTCTAGCACATAGTAGGTGCACAACCAATGTTTGTTAAAGTGGCAATATGAGCCAACAAGGTGATATAGCTACAGAGCAAAGCTACCATAGCCTTAGGTCATATTAACAGAAGCACAGAGTCTACGGTGAAGGTCGTGGCCCACATTCCACCATCCCCAATCCTCCATCTTGGGTTTACTCCTGGGTCCTGCATAGAATAAGTTCTGGACAGACAAAGAGAATCCAGAGGATGTAGCGGGTAGAGAATACACCCAAGAAAAGTAGCTTGGGGAGCAGGGCACTTGACCTAGGGATGAGCTCCACATGGATGGGCCTAGTCACTGTCCCCAGGTCTCTGCAGAACTACTCCAGGACTCCAGGACAGGGGGAGCAGGTAGGGCTGTGAGCTCAGAAGGAAAGGTCAGTACCTTGAGGAAGTCACGAGGGAAGTTGCCAACTTCAATATATAAAAGAATTTTCTTCCTTTCTTTTCTTCCTTTTCTCTTTCTTTCTTTCCTTCCTTCCTTCTTTTTCTTTCCTTCTTTCTTTCTCTTCCTTCCTCTCTCTCCTTCCCTCCTCCCTCCTTCCTTCCTTCCTTTCTTTTTCTTTCTTTCTTTCCTTCCTTCCCTCCCTCCCTCCCTCCCTTCCTTCCTTCCTTCTCTCTCTTTCTCTTTCTCTCTCTCTGTGTCTCTTTCTCTCTTTCTTTCTTCTTTTCTAGAGACCGGGTCTCACTTTGTCACCCAGGCTCAAGTGCGGTGAGGCAATCATGGCTCACTGCAGCCTTGAACTGTTGACCTTGGGCAATTCTCCTGCCTCGGCCTCCCAAAGTGTTGGGATTGGCCTTCCAAAGTGTTGTGCTGAGCCACTGCACCTGGCCTCAATATATAAAATAATATTCTAAAAATGACAACAGCTTTGGGGTTGTCCTGAGCACGCTGCCATGTGAGGTGGCAAGTTGAGGAGTGGCAGGGGTTGGCTTAGATGTTCTTAGCTCAGAACCTATTAGTCTCTCAAGCAATTCTCTCTGAAGTACAGGAGGAAAATATTAATTTATTGATTTATATGTAACTTTTAACTAAAAATTAGTTAATAGTATATAGTTTAGCCCTGATGTGTACCCTTGGCTCATATGTCAGACACCACATGTCATGTCCATGAAGTGGGGCTCCCAGAGGCCAGTGGGGAGCCCCACAAGGCAAACAGGTTGACTGTGGCCACGTCTTCCTTTTCTCTACATTCAGACTATTGCCATATATTGTGGTGTGCAGGAGCCCAGCTGGGTTAATTTGAGGCTCAAATGAAATAGCTTTCACTGAATCAGCCCCCTTATTGTTGACAAGTGACTTCAAAGAGTCTGCAAAGAAACTGTGGATGGAGATAACCCTAATCATGAAAGTACAAACAAGCAACAGGAAAAGTGTGGGACAGACTTGTCCTTGCTCTTAGTTTAGCTGCATTACCACGTTGGAAAGAGCAATGGAAAGGAATCTCACACACAAAACAATTCTTTCCTGTGTATTTGAGTTCCTGAAATAATGAGAAACAAATACAAATTCAAAATACAAAATAATAACGAGAAACAAATACAAACTCAAACTCAAATACAATTGTATTTGAGTTCCTGAAATAATAATGAGAAACGATTTGAAAGGTGGATTTCCATCCACTATCACTGGTGATGAAATTCACTGTGAATGTACACTGGTCCCGAGACATCAGCTAATGGCCACTATACTTGTATATACATGTATATATTTATGCATATGTATATGCTGGGGGTGCCCAGAGCATTCTTCTTGAGAAGATTGTGCAATCAAAAAGTTAGATGAGTGCTGCTCTAGATCCTCAGACCTAGCTAGACACTAGGAATGCTAGTCCTGGTTTGGGGTTTTTGGGTCTAACTGGATAATTTGTTTCAGATTTAGGGACAAGGAAAACTAGAAGGGGAGTATACACTCCATAAAACATTTTTGAGGCTCCACTGACACATTTGAAGATTCATAGGAAGAAACCTAAAACTCATTAAAGGCTTTTTCTGGCTCTGATCGTCCTAACTTGGTGTAGTGTTGAGTCAAACACCAAGGCACCAAGGTGGGTGCCTAGCTAGACAGAGCCAGGTGGGTCCCTTCTCCCACAGCCTGGAATCTCAGTCTCTGTTTCTCTCTCTTTCCCATTTTTCTCTCTCTGTTTCTACCTATTCTCTCTCTTTCTCTCTCCCTCTCTCTCACTTACACACACACATACACACTCTCTCTCACAACACACACTACACACATACACACACTCACACACACACATGCACACACACACAACTGACAATAAGAAACAGAAAGGTGGCATCCAGTACAAGAGCTTGTCAGTTCTCTTGAACATCAGACAGACCTAGATATTCAGTTCCCGCCTCGACCCCTCACTGACTCTGCGACCTGGAGCGTGTCACATCCATTCTCAGAGCTTCAGAATCCTTAGCTGGAAAAATGGGCATGCCTACAACTCAACAGACAGTGACAAATAATCCAGTTTAAAAATGGACAAGGGACTCGAATAGACATTGCTCGAAACAAGACGCAGAAATAGTCAATAGCACATAGAAAGATGCTCCACATTGCTGGGTACAGTGGCTCACACCTGTAATCCCAGCAATTTGGGAGGCCGAGGCAGGCAGATCACCTGAGGTCGGGAGTTCGAGACCAGCCTGACCAACATGGAGTAACCCCATCTCTTCTAATTACAAAATTAGCCAGGCATGGTGGCAGGTGCCTGTAATCCCAGCTACTCGGGAGGCTGAGGCAGGAGAATCACTTGAACCTGGGAGGCAAAGGTTGCAATGAGCTGAGATCGTATCATTGCACTCCAGCCTGGGCAACAAGAGTGAAACTCTGTCTCAAAAAAAAAAAAAAGAGGATGCTCCACATCATTAGTCATTAGGGCAGTGCAAATCAAAACCACCATGAGATACCCCTTTACACCCACTAGGGTGGCTTACGATGAGACATACAGACAGTAACAAGTATTGGTGACGGTGCGAAGACACCGGAGCCCTCATACATTGCTGGTCAGATTGTAAAATGGAGGTCACTTTGGAAAACAGTTTGGCAGCTCCTCAAAAGTTAAAAAAGATTTACTACATGACCCAGCAATTCCAATCCCTAGTATATTCGCGAGAGAATTGAAAACCTATATCCGAACAAAGACTTGTAATGAATGTTTATAGCAGCATTACACATAACAGCCAAAAATGGAAACAACCCAAATGTCCATCCCCTGGTAAATGGAGACACAAAGTTTGAGATCATCATACAATGCAACCTCATCCAACCAGTGGGAGGAAGGAAAGGATGGACACTCACTGCAATGCGGATGAGCCTTGACAACATTGGGCTAAGCGAAAGAAGCCACTCGGAAAGGACCACACACCATACGATTCCATCCAGATGAAATGTCCAGAATACACAAATCCATAGAGATGGAAAGTAGGTTTGTTGTTGCCAGAGGGAAGGGGAAGTGGGGAGTGACGGCTAAATGGTACAGGGTTCACCTTGGAGATGATTTAAAAAAATTAGATAGTGGCGCTGGCTGCAGAACTCTGTGAATGCACAAAAACACTGAATTGTACACTTCATTTTTATCTATCTATCTAGCTATCTATCTATCTATCTATCTATCTATTTATTTTGAGATAGAGTCTCCCTCTCACCCAGGCTGGAGCACAGTGGTGCAATCTTGGCTCACTGCAACCTCTGCCTCCTGGGTTCAAGTGATTCTCACGCCTCAGCCTCCTGAGTAGCTGGAATTACAGGTGCGCACCATGCCTGGCTAATTTTTGTATTTTTAGTAGAGATGGGGTTTTGCCATGTTGGCCAGGTTGGTCTCGAACTCCTGACCTCAAGTGATCTGCCCGCCTCAGCCTCCCAAAGTACTGGGATTACACAGGTGAGCCATGCCGCCTGGCCCTGAATTATACACTTTTAAAGGGTGAATTTTATAGTAGTGAATTACATCTCAGTAAATCTGTTATTAAAAAAAAAAAAAGAAGAAGAAGAAGAAGAAAGAAAAAAGAAAAAGGAAAGACCACCCACAGGGTTGTTGTGAAAGTGAAACAAGGCAGGGAGCAGGGCACGCCCAGCATGGTTCTTGGCATGCAGCCAGCACTTGAGATCTCGCTCTCTGATCCTTTTCACAAGGAGGATTTCCCAGCACAAGTAACCTGGTGCTCTAGGGCTACACTAGCCTGAGTTCACTCCCCACCACTCCCCCTAACACACACTCCCAACTCATTAGTTAGGGCTCTGAACTCTTCTGGGCAGTTTCTTAACAAAACAGAAGAAAATAATAAGCACAAAACCATAATCATTCTCATCCCCCTTAAAAGGAAACTAGGTTGGCTTGAAGAGTGAGAGCCAGGGTGCTTTGAACAGAGGCAGCTCTAGGACAAGGATGACAGCCTACGGGGATGGGTGGGGGGAGCTCTGAGAGGTCTGCCAAGCCCCCTCCCCTTGGGCCACACCACCTGCGCCTGAGGCTCTGACAAGCAGCAGGGCCCCCTCCCCATGGCCCAGCTTTCTGTTTGGCATATCCTCCCTGGGGTGCCTTTGAGCTGGAAGCAGGGGGACAGCTGGCTTCTTCCTCCCAAATCTCCCAAACCTGAGCTGCAGCTCAGGGTGGCTTCCTCCAGGAGGGGCAGAGAAAGGGGCAGCTGCCTGCAGTCACTGATGGTGGTGCAGAGGCTGAGCTATTTGCGGGAACACCCCTCCCCTACTAAGCTGTTAGGTTCCGTAACAGCGAGGGTGTGAGGGGCCTTCAGAGATCTAGTTGGACCCTTCATTTCACAAGTAGGGAAACTGAGGCTCAGAGAGGCCAAGGGTTTTTCTGAAAGTCTTGCAGCAAGTTGGTGACAGAATTGGGAGCTGGTCACCTACCACGGCCAAGTATAGGCGGGTGGAGCCTCAACACAACCCAGAGAGGTGAATATTTGTCATCTTCTCATCTTCCCCTGAGGTAGAGACAAGTTCTCACCCAGCTAGGAAGATGCAGAGCTGGGACTCAAACCCAGGTCCACCAAAGAACCACACAATATCAAGCCTATTGAGGACACTCTTTCTCCCAATTTCCTTAAAAGCTGACCCTCCACCCCACTGCTCACCCAGCCCCATGTCCCATTACCTGTGGTCCTTTAGCTTGTCTGGGCAGCAAGAGGAACTCTGTGTAGACTGTGTGGATGCTGGGTTGGTCAGGGGAAGGACAAGACAGGCTGCACCTGTGACAGCAAGGAGGTGGGACTAGCGTGACGTTGCCCCTGGGCCCCACTAGCTCACTGGGATGGCATTCCTTCCTGCTGGTGCTATCTGCCCCAGGCCTTCCTGTCTGACTTGACTCCTCCCTACAGCACTGCAGGAGGGGCAGGTGGGGCAGCTACATGCCTGGCCCTGCCCCAGGGCCACAGCCATGCCCTCGGACTCCAGGAGCCAGTGAAATGGGGGCAGCTGTGCCACCCTTGGCTGTACCAAGCTCTGGGAAGGGAGGAGGGGACATGTCCCAGGTACCCCCTCCACCCACATTGGTGAGGCTGACTCAGGCCCTAGCCATGTGTCCCAACCTGCCCTGTGCGTCCCAGAGGGGAAGGAAGATACTCCGATGCTCCCAGGAGGCTGAGGTTGGTCAGGGAGCAGGAGAGAAGGCCCGGGGACTCAGGAGGCTGGCAGTGCCCGCTCCTAGGTAGGAAACTGGGTTACAGCTAGAGGAACTTTTGGAGAGCACCCACTCGCCTTGTGCAAGTGGGAAAACACAGGTCCCTAGAGAGGTGAGAGGAGCAGTGTCAGACCTCACACAGCCGAGGGCACGGCCCCAGCTCAGCCTGCCTCCGCCTCTCACCTCTCACTTATCCAGCACTGTGGCAGCAGGACAGGAAACAAGTCCTACCACGGGGGGCCCCAGCCTTGGAGGGAAACAGGCAAGGGCCCGCGAGCTGTGGGCTCCCCAGGAGGACTTCCTGAAGAGGGGTCATCCATACCCTAAGCTCAGGCCCCAAATCTTGGAGTCATACTTGACACTTTGCTTTCTAACACTCTGTATCTGACCCATCTGGAAAATCCTGTTGGTCCTGCCTTCAGTATAGCCTGAATTCAGCCCCTTCTCTCCACTCCTCACCTGTCACCTTGATCCAGCCAGCGTCATCATTGGGCTCCCAGCTCCCGCCCTCACCCCTGACTACTCTCATCAGCCAGGCAGCCAGGGGGTCCTGTTCAAACCCAAGGCAGCTCACACCCCTCCCCGCTCAGCAGCTGCCACACTCCCATCGCACTCAGGGTAAAACCCAAGGTCTTACAGGCTCCTGTGAGATCTGCCCCACACCTCTGTCCCTCTCTGGCTTGGTTCCCATGACTTCCTCCCTCATTCTGCTCAAGTAACACTGGAACATGTCCCAGTTCCCCTGGGTAGGCTCCCTCCTCAGGGCCTTTTCCCTGGCTGTTCCCTCTGCCTGGAGTGCTCTCCCCCTAGAAAGCCACCTGGCCCCTCCCTCACTTCAGCTGTCCACTCAAAAGTCACCTTCTCCATGAAGCCTTCTCTGACCATCCTGCTTAAAGTAGTAACCCCGCACCAGCTTTCCCTCTGCCTGAGTCACTGCTCACCATCTGCTGTACTGTGTATTTTCTTGTTATGCCTATTTCCTCTTTATGTATTGCTTTGCTGTAGGACCTAGGATCATGTCTGACACATAGTAGGTGCTCACTAGTTTTTTTTTTTTTTTTGAGACGGAGTCTTGCTCTGTCACCCAGGCTGGAGTGCAGTAGCGCGATCTCGGCTCACTGCAAGCTCCACTTCCCAGGTTCAAGCCATTCTCCTGCCTCAGCCTCCCGAGTAGCTGGGACAACAGGCACCCACCACCTCGCCCAGCTAATTTTTTTGTATTTTTAGTAGAGACGGGGTTTCACCGTGTTTGCCAGGATGGTCTCGATCTCCTGACCTCATGATCCACCCGCCTCGGCCTCCCAAAGTGCTGCGATTACAGGGGTGAGCCACCGTGCCCAGCCTAATTTTTTTTTTTGAGTCAGGGTCTCACTCTGTTGCCCAGGCTGGTGTGCAGTGGTGCGATCATCGCTCATTGCACCCTCAAACTCCTGGGCTCCAGCCATCCTCTCACCTCAGCCTGCTGAGTAGATGGGACTATAGGCATGCACCCCCACAGCTAACTGATTTTTATAGTTTTTGTAGAAACAAGATCTTGCTATGTTAGGCTGGTCTTGAACTCCTAGCCTCAAGTGATCCTCCGGCCTTGGCTCCCTAAGGATTACAGGCATAAGCCACTGCATCTGGCCCTCAATACCTTTGTTGAATGAATGAGTGACCTGAAAGGTTAGCCCAAGAAGTGTTCCAAGGACATTCCATGCAGAGGGAGCCATGTGTGTGAGGGCTTAGAGGTGAGGAGCACTATTGTGTTGAGGATCTGTAAATAATTCTGCACAGCCAGAGAGTGGGGGCCTTAGGGATGGAGAGGGGAGAGGAGGAAGCAAGAGAGGCAGGGCCTCAGCAGCCAGACATCCAGAGAGGGATGGGGTGCCACCTGAGAGGGACATGACCAAACCTGCATTTAAGATAAGAATTTTGCCTGGGTGCCGTGGCTCACACCTATAATCCCAGCACTTTGGGATGCCAAGGCAGGCGAATCACTTGAGTCCAGGAGGAGTTCAAGACCAGTCTGGCCAACATGGTGAAACTCCGTCTCTACTGAAAATACAAAATATTAGCCGGGTGTGGTGGTGCATGCTTGTGGTCCCAGCTACTCGGGAGGCTGAGGTGGGAGGATCACTTGAGCCTGGGAGGTGGAGGTTTCAGTGAGCAGAGATCACACCACTGCACTCCAGCCAGGACAACAGAGTGAGATCTCATCTCAAAAAAAAGAAAAATAAAAGTTAAGGATTTGGCAGCTGCACTGTGGACTGGTGGAGAAACTGTGAGGATTCAGCATGTGGGTGAGCATGAGCCATGCAGAGGAGATAGGGACTAGGGACAGGGTCATGGGAAGTTTACAGCTCCGCTGTCCAAAACAGTAGCCACCAGCCACATGTGGTTATGGAGCCCTTGACACATGGTTGGACAGGATTGAGATGTGCTGTTAGTGTAAAATAACACTAGATTTAAAGACGTGGTATGAAAAATATATGTGTATATATACACATACACATATATGTATAATAGCTCATTAAAAATTTTTGTATTGGCCGGGCGTGGTGGCTCAAGCTTGTAATCCTAGCACTTTAGGAGGCCGAGACGGGTGGAATACGAGGTCAGGAGTTCAAAACCATCCTGGCTAACACGGTGAAACCCCGTCTCTATTTAAAAAAAATACAAAAACCTAGCCAGGTGAGGTGGCGGGCGCCTGTAGTCCCAGCTACTCGGGAGGCTGAGGCAGGAGAATGGCGTAAACTGGGAGGCAGAGCTTGAAGTGAGGTGAGATCTGGCCACTGCACTCCAGCCTGGGTGAGAGAGCGAGACTCCATCTCAA
>NW_022327510.1:0-4475 GCF_002776525.5 Piliocolobus tephrosceles | reverse complement strand
AAAAAAAAAAAAAAAAAAAAAAAAAATTTTTTTGTATTATCTGTTAAAATGATATTTGGATATATTATTATTACTATTTTGTAGAGACAGGATCTTGTTCTGTTGCCCAGGCTGGAGTACAGTGGTACAATCATAGCTCATGGTATCCTTGAAATGGGCTCAAGTGATCTTTCTACCTCAGCCTCCCAAGTAGCTGAGACTACAGGTGTGAACCACCATGCCTGGCTAACTCTTATTTTTTTAAAATTTTTTTTGTAGAGAAAGGATCTGCTGTGTTGCCCAGGTTGGTCTTGAATTTCTGGGCTCAAGTGATTCTCCAGCCTTGGGCTCCCAAAGTGCTGGGATTATAGGTATGAGCCACTGCACTTGGTCTGGATATAGTAAAATTAGTTTCACCTGCTTCATTTTACTATTTTTAACATACTGAAAATTTAAAAAAATTTTAAGTTTTCAGTAGCCACAGAACTTCTATATTGGATGGTGCTGACTCAGAGGTAGAGCTGGCAGGGTTTGGAGGCTGGAGTACTGTGAGGGTGAAGGGGACCCCGGGTCTAATTGTAAATCTCTCTTCTCCAGTTTCTCCTTTCTAATGAGACCATTGTGGTCCAGAGGCCACAGGGGAGAGCCTACAGAGTGAGTGTTCAGTTCAGCATCAGCACACACACTCATATCTTCAAAGTAAGATCTATCTAGACATGAAATAGGCTGACTGAATAGACAGTGAGTTCTCTGTCTCTGGTGGTACGTAAGAAGAAAATTAAGCACCACCATTAAGCAGAGGAAAGGAGGCTGAACTAGATATTTTCAAAATATAGTCCCTGGGCCAGTTGCTACAACATCCCCTGGAAACCTTCTATTTTTATTTTTTTATTTTTTGAGACAGAGTCTTGCTCTGTCGCCCAAGCTGTAGCGCAGTGGCGCCATCTCTGTTCACTGCAAGCTCCACCTCCCGGGTTTAAGCCATTCTCCTGTCTCTGCCTCCCGAGTAGCTGGGACTACAGGTGCCCACCACCACGCCCAGCTAATGTTTTTGTATTTTTAGTAGAGACAGGGTTTCACTGTGTTAGCCAGGATGGTCTTGATCTCCTGACCTCGTGATCCACCTGCCTTGGCCTCCCAAAGTGCTGGTATTAAAGATGTGAGCCACTGTGCTGGCCTGGAAACCTTTTAGAAATGCAAATTCTCAGACCCTATCCCAGGCCTGAATCAGAAACTCCAGGAGTGGGACCTAGAATCTGTATTTAAACAAACCCCACTGGACTAGGTGACGTTTCCTGCCACTTAAAGGTTTAAATGCGGCCAGGCACAGTGGCTCACACCTGTAATCCCAGCACTTTGGGAGGCCGAGGCAGGTGGATCACGAGGTCAGGTGATCGAGACCATCCTGGCTAACATGGTGAAACCTTGTCTCTATTAAAAATACAAACAATTAGCCGGGCGTGGTGGCAGGCGCCTGTAGTCCCAGCTACTCAGGAGGCTGAGGCAGGAGAATGGCGTGAACCTGCGAGGCGGAGCCTGCAGTGAGCCAAGATCGCGCCACTGCATTCCAGCCTGGGCAACAAAGCAAGACTCTGTCTCAAAAAAAAAAAAAAAAAAAAAAAAGGTTTAAATGCCTGCCACATAGTAGGTGCTCCAAAAAAACTATTCACTACCTTCTGTTTGCCTCCTACTCCCAAGTTCAGGTACTTCCCTCCCTGAGCCTTAGTTTCCCTCTCTGCACCTCCTACAGCATCTGGTTGTGTGTGTACCTGGTACAGGATGGATGAACCTCAGGGTGTTTCCTACCTCTTTGCTGTGGGCAGATCTCGGGGGACATGACAGAGCTGCCAGAAGTGTAAGGCAGGCCCCAGCTCAGCTCCATCCTGAGGTGACCTCATTGCCCTGTGTGTAGTGGGTCATTCATGGGACAACCTCCTACTGTCCTGTGAGCACAGCTGACAGCCCAGGGGAGCCAGCTCAGCAGCTGAGCATGGCATCCAGCTTCCCTGCATTGCCAGAATTGCCAGCGGGGGCCTGCCTGACTCAGCAGGCATGTGTGTTCTAGAGACAACAGTTAGACAGCTCAGCCTCAGTCTCTCCATCCATAAAAATGGGGAGACACAACCCCTATCCATGGTGAGAATATTTGTATAAAGTGGTTAAGGCAGCGTCTGGCACACATCAGCCCCTGCTATACCTTGGTGTTCTTGTGATGAGGCCATGGGGTCCTTCAGGCTGATTGGAACTCCCCAGTGACTTCCTAGGTCTGAGAACGATGCCCTGTAAGTGTATGGAGAAAAGAATGTTTACCTACTATGAGCACCTGGGAGCCATGAGGTTTTTTGTGTTTTTTTGTTGTTTTTTTTTTAGACAAGAGTCTCATTTTGTCACCCAGGATGAAGTATAGTGGCGTGATTTCAGCTCACTGCAGCCTCCACCTCCCAGATTCAAGTGATTCTCCTGCCTCAGCCTCCCAAGTAGCTGGGACTACAGGCACCCAAAACACTTGGCTAATTTTTGTATTTTTAGTAGAGATGGGGGTCTCACTATGTTGGCCAGGCTGGTCTTGAACACCTGACCTCAAATAATCCACCCGCCTCAGCCTCCCAAAGTGTTGGTATTACAGGTGTGAGCCGCCATGCCCAGCTACATGAATTTTTATTTAGTCACCAGAAAGATGTCTGTGAGGGCAGCACCTGCCTTAGTCATCGTTTTTTTGTTTTGTTTTTTTTTTTTTTTTGAGATGGAGTCTTGCTCTGTAGCCCAGTCTGGAATGCAGTGGTGCGATCTCGGCTCACTGCAAGCTCCGCCTCCCGGGTTCATGCCATTCTGCCTCAGCCTCCTGAGTAGCTGGGACTACAGGCGCCCGCCACCACACCCTTCTAATTTTTTGTATTTTTTAGTAGAGACGGGGTTTCACCGTGGTCTCAATCTCCTGACCTCGTGATTCGCCCGCCTCGGCCTCCCAAAGGGCTGGGATTACAGGCATGAGCCACCGCGCCCAGCCCGTCATCTTAAAGCATCTGTTAAATGAACTCTAAATTGGAGAGTACTGTGCCCATTTCATGGAGGAGAAAAATGAGATTCAGAAAGGTTAAATGATGTGCCCAAGGCCACATGGCTGAGAAGCGGCTGAGTCAGGATTTTTACCCGAGTCTCCCTGACTTGAAACCTGGGACTCTTTCTATCCCTCCGTGGAGAAACTCCAAGTTAACTCACAGATTTGGAAGCTCCTGCATGTGCCATTTAAATCCATGTTTGAAGTGTTAGCTTCTGGTCCATGTTGGAATCCTTGCAATCTATGGTCTTAGAGAAACAGTGGCTGTAGCTGATGCCATTTGAGATGGAGCTTAAAAGATTCCTAAATCTAGATTAAGCCTTACTCACCCTGGGCCTCCGGGTCTCAGTTGTTTCACCTGTAAAATGGGTATAATGAAAGCTTGCCTTGGCTGAAGGCAGAAAGTTGGATCTTGTGATCCCGAGGGCTCTCCTAACCCTCAGAGGCCTGTGTCCATGCGCCTACTTTAAAAGGCAAGGACTAAAGTTAAATTTAAAGTTAAAGTTAATTTAAAGTTAAACCCGGAGGCAGGTTTACATATTTTAATATTTAAGTTTGTTTGTTTGTTTTGAGACAGAGTCTCACTCTATCGCCCAGGGTGGAGGGCAGTGGCGCGATCTCAGCTCACTGCAACCTCCACCTCCCAGGTTCAAGCAATTCTTTTGCCTCAGCCTCCCGAGTAGCTGGGATTACAGGCACCTGCCACTATGCCTGTCTAATTTTTGTATTTTTAGTAGAGACAGGGTATCGCCATGTTGGCCAGTCTGGTCTTGAACTCCTGACCTCAAGTAATCCACCTCCCTTGGCCTCCTGAAGTGCTGGGATTACAGGCATGAGCCACCGCGCCTGGCCTGAAGTTAAATTTAAAAAATAATAGTAAAGAGAGAGTAGAGGAAAAGTTAATGCTAGCTCATTCTGATAAGTGCAAAACTAGTGATTTGTACTCAACAATCTTCTTATTGTTTTAAGCAGAAAAGTCTTTTTGACAAATAAAATTAAAGAAATCTTATCTGATCAAAGTGGAATTTTTTTTTTTTCCTGCTTGAAGTAGGAGCCATGGGCTGTCGATGGGAACACCGGCCCAGCCTCACCTTGGCCTTGCAGGCAGCCCTTGGGGTGCCAACGAAGAGCCCAAGGGTGCCAGAGAACCCAGTTTGACAATCACTGGAGGGCAGCAATACAAACAAACCATTGCTGGAGATCTGTTTGAAGAGAAACAAGAAGGTCCACTAAATGGTTGCTTTGAGTTCTAAAGAAAAATGGTTCTGTTTGATTATTTTTTTTTTTTTTGAGACGGAGTCTTGCTCTGTTGCCCAGGCTGGATGGAGTGCAGTGGTGCGATCTCAGCTCACTGCAAATTTCACCTCCCGGGTTCCCGCCATTCTCCTGCTTCAGCCTCCCGAGTTGCTGGGACTACAGGTGCCTGCCACCACGCCCA
>NW_022327509.1:0-1281 GCF_002776525.5 Piliocolobus tephrosceles | reverse complement strand
TTGTGTGTCTCAGTTCCCCTGGCTAGGAAAAGGGACTCCCTTCCCCCTCGCGCTTCCCAGGTGAGGCGATGCCTCGCCCTGCTTCAGCTCTCGCTGGTCGGGCTGCAGCAGCTGACCAGCACCGATTGTCCGGCACTCCCGAGTGAGATGACCCCAGTACCTCAGTTGAAAATGCAGGAATCGGCGGTCTTCTGTGTCGCTCGCGCTGGGAGATGGAGACTGAAGCTGTTCCTATTCGGCCATCTTGCTCCGCCCCTCCCGCAAAAGGACATTTTGAAACGCTCTTTAGAATATCCTGAAAAAGAAATAACCTCAGAGAAAAACCAGAAGGAAGCTGTTGTGAAACTGCTCTGTGTCACGTGAATTCCACTCACACAGTTAAGCTTCTCTATTCATTGAGTTGTATGATAACACAGTTTTTGTTCAGTCTGTGAAGAGAAATTCTGGAGGGCTTTGAAGCCTGCAGTGAGAAAGAAAACTACTTCAGATAGAAACTGGAGAGAAGCTTTCTGAAGTGCTGCTTTGTGACTTGTGCATTCCACTGATAGAAATATACCTTTCTTCTCCTATAGTATTCCGGAATCCCTTTTGGAGAAAAAGCTACCAAGAGATATTCGGGAGATTGCAATGACTATGGTGAAAAAGGAAATATCATCAGACACAAACTGGAAAGAAGATTTCTGTGAAACTGCTTTGTGTTAGATATATTTATTCGTCTCACATATTTAAAACTTAAATTATATTACAAAGTTTGGAAACACCGTCATGAACAGATCCGCAAAGGGACATCCGGGAGCACATTCAGGCCTACTGTGAAAGAGGAGATATCTTCAGATAAAAACTGGATACAAGCTTTCTGACAAACGACTTTGTGATGTATGCCTTTCACTCATGGATTTATACCTCTTTTCCCACAAGGCCATGTTTGAACACTGTTCCTCTGAAACCGAAAAAGTGATATTTCAGAGTGCATTTAGGACTATGGCGAATAGTGAAATATACTGAAATAAAATCGTGGAAGAAGCGTTCAAAGTATCTGCTCTGTGATATGTGCATACACTTCACAGTGTTAACAATTACTCTATGTTCCCCAGTTTCAAAACTCTGTCTTTGAAGAATCTGTGAGGGGTATTTAGTGATGCCCGGAGGCTTATCTTGAGTGAGGAATCGGCTTTTGATGAAACCTTCAGACAATCGTTCTGAGCAACTGCTTTGTGATGTGTGTATTCGTCTCCTAGAGTTAAACCATTCTTTGGATTGAGCAGCTTGAAATCACTGTTT
>NW_022327508.1:23367-27842 GCF_002776525.5 Piliocolobus tephrosceles | reverse complement strand
TGGGCGTGGTGGCAGGCACCTGTAGTCCCAGCAACTCGGGAGGCTGAAGCAGGAGAATGGCGGGAACCCGGGAGGTGAAATTTGCAGTGAGCTGAGATCGCACCACTGCACTCCATCCAGCCTGGGCAACAGAGCAAGACTCCGTCTCAAAAAAAAAAAAAATAATCAAACAGAACCATTTTTCTTTAGAACTCAAAGCAACCATTTAGTGGACCTTCTTGTTTCTCTTCAAACAGATCTCCAGCAATGGTTTGTTTGTATTGCTGCCCTCCAGTGATTGTCAAACTGGGTTCTCTGGCACCCTTGGGCTCTTCGTTGGCACCCCAAGGGCTGCCTGCAAGGCCAAGGTGAGGCTGGGCCGGTGTTCCCATCGACAGCCCATGGCTCCTACTTCAAGCAGGAAAAAAAAAAAATTCCACTTTGATCAGATAAGATTTCTTTAATTTTATTTGTCAAAAAGACTTTTCTGCTTAAAACAATAAGAAGATTGTTGAGTACAAATCACTAGTTTTGCACTTATCAGAATGAGCTAGCATTAACTTTTCCTCTACTCTCTCTTTACTATTATTTTTTAAATTTAACTTCAGGCCAGGCGCGGTGGCTCATGCCTGTAATCCCAGCACTTCAGGAGGCCAAGGGAGGTGGATTACTTGAGGTCAGGAGTTCAAGACCAGACTGGCCAACATGGCGATACCCTGTCTCTACTAAAAATACAAAAATTAGACAGGCATAGTGGCAGGTGCCTGTAATCCCAGCTACTCGGGAGGCTGAGGCAAAAGAATTGCTTGAACCTGGGAGGTGGAGGTTGCAGTGAGCTGAGATCGCGCCACTGCCCTCCACCCTGGGCGATAGAGTGAGACTCTGTCTCAAAACAAACAAACAAACTTAAATATTAAAATATGTAAACCTGCCTCCGGGTTTAACTTTAAATTAACTTTAACTTTAAATTTAACTTTAGTCCTTGCCTTTTAAAGTAGGCGCATGGACACAGGCCTCTGAGGGTTAGGAGAGCCCTCGGGATCACAAGATCCAACTTTCTGCCTTCAGCCAAGGCAAGCTTTCATTATACCCATTTTACAGGTGAAACAACTGAGACCCGGAGGCCCAGGGTGAGTAAGGCTTAATCTAGATTTAGGAATCTTTTAAGCTCCATCTCAAATGGCATCAGCTACAGCCACTGTTTCTCTAAGACCATAGATTGCAAGGATTCCAACATGGACCAGAAGCTAACACTTCAAACATGGATTTAAATGGCACATGCAGGAGCTTCCAAATCTGTGAGTTAACTTGGAGTTTCTCCACGGAGGGATAGAAAGAGTCCCAGGTTTCAAGTCAGGGAGACTCGGGTAAAAATCCTGACTCAGCCGCTTCTCAGCCATGTGGCCTTGGGCACATCATTTAACCTTTCTGAATCTCATTTTTCTCCTCCATGAAATGGGCACAGTACTCTCCAATTTAGAGTTCATTTAACAGATGCTTTAAGATGACGGGCTGGGCGCGGTGGCTCATGCCTGTAATCCCAGCCCTTTGGGAGGCCGAGGCGGGCGAATCACGAGGTCAGGAGATTGAGACCACGGTGAAACCCCGTCTCTACTAAAAAATACAAAAAATTAGAAGGGTGTGGTGGCGGGCGCCTGTAGTCCCAGCTACTCAGGAGGCTGAGGCAGAATGGCATGAACCCGGGAGGCGGAGCTTGCAGTGAGCCGAGATCGCACCACTGCATTCCAGACTGGGCTACAGAGCAAGACTCCATCTCAAAAAAAAAAAAAAAACAAAACAAAAAAACGATGACTAAGGCAGGTGCTGCCCTCACAGACATCTTTCTGGTGACTAAATAAAAATTCATGTAGCTGGGCATGGCGGCTCACACCTGTAATACCAACACTTTGGGAGGCTGAGGCGGGTGGATTATTTGAGGTCAGGTGTTCAAGACCAGCCTGGCCAACATAGTGAGACCCCCATCTCTACTAAAAATACAAAAATTAGCCAAGTGTTTTGGGTGCCTGTAGTCCCAGCTACTTGGGAGGCTGAGGCAGGAGAATCACTTGAATCTGGGAGGTGGAGGCTGCAGTGAGCTGAAATCACGCCACTATACTTCATCCTGGGTGACAAAATGAGACTCTTGTCTAAAAAAAAAACAACAAAAAAACACAAAAAACCTCATGGCTCCCAGGTGCTCATAGTAGGTAAACATTCTTTTCTCCATACACTTACAGGGCATCGTTCTCAGACCTAGGAAGTCACTGGGGAGTTCCAATCAGCCTGAAGGACCCCATGGCCTCATCACAAGAACACCAAGGTATAGCAGGGGCTGATGTGTGCCAGACGCTGCCTTAACCACTTTATACAAATATTCTCACCATGGATAGGGGTTGTGTCTCCCCATTTTTATGGATGGAGAGACTGAGGCTGAGCTGTCTAACTGTTGTCTCTAGAACACACATGCCTGCTGAGTCAGGCAGGCCCCCGCTGGCAATTCTGGCAATGCAGGGAAGCTGGATGCCATGCTCAGCTGCTGAGCTGGCTCCCCTGGGCTGTCAGCTGTGCTCACAGGACAGTAGGAGGTTGTCCCATGAATGACCCACTACACACAGGGCAATGAGGTCACCTCAGGATGGAGCTGAGCTGGGGCCTGCCTTACACTTCTGGCAGCTCTGTCATGTCCCCCGAGATCTGCCCACAGCAAAGAGGTAGGAAACACCCTGAGGTTCATCCATCCTGTACCAGGTACACACACAACCAGATGCTGTAGGAGGTGCAGAGAGGGAAACTAAGGCTCAGGGAGGGAAGTACCTGAACTTGGGAGTAGGAGGCAAACAGAAGGTAGTGAATAGTTTTTTTGGAGCACCTACTATGTGGCAGGCATTTAAACCTTTTTTTTTTTTTTTTTTTTTTTTGAGACAGAGTCTTGCTTTGTTGCCCAGGCTGGAATGCAGTGGCGCGATCTTGGCTCACTGCAGGCTCCGCCTCGCAGGTTCACGCCATTCTCCTGCCTCAGCCTCCTGAGTAGCTGGGACTACAGGCGCCTGCCACCACGCCCGGCTAATTGTTTGTATTTTTAATAGAGACAAGGTTTCACCATGTTAGCCAGGATGGTCTCGATCACCTGACCTCGTGATCCACCTGCCTCGGCCTCCCAAAGTGCTGGGATTACAGGTGTGAGCCACTGTGCCTGGCCGCATTTAAACCTTTAAGTGGCAGGAAACGTCACCTAGTCCAGTGGGGTTTGTTTAAATACAGATTCTAGGTCCCACTCCTGGAGTTTCTGATTCAGGCCTGGGATAGGGTCTGAGAATTTGCATTTCTAAAAGGTTTCCAGGCCAGCACAGTGGCTCACATCTTTAATACCAGCACTTTGGGAGGCCAAGGCAGGTGGATCACGAGGTCAGGAGATCAAGACCATCCTGGCTAACACAGTGAAACCCTGTCTCTACTAAAAATACAAAAACATTAGCTGGGCGTGGTGGTGGGCACCTGTAGTCCCAGCTACTCGGGAGGCAGAGACAGGAGAATGGCTTAAACCCGGGAGGTGGAGCTTGCAGTGAACAGAGATGGCGCCACTGCGCTACAGCTTGGGCGACAGAGCAAGACTCTGTCTCAAAAAATAAAAAAATAAAAATAGAAGGTTTCCAGGGGATGTTGTAGCAACTGGCCCAGGGACTATATTTTGAAAATATCTAGTTCAGCCTCCTTTCCTCTGCTTAATGGTGGTGCTTAATTTTCTTCTTACGTACCACCAGAGACAGAGAACTCACTGTCTATTCAGTCAGCCTATTTCATGTCTAGATAGATCTTACTTTGAAGATATGAGTGTGTGTGCTGATGCTGAACTGAACACTCACTCTGTAGGCTCTCCCCTGTGGCCTCTGGACCACAATGGTCTCATTAGAAAGGAGAAACTGGAGAAGAGAGATTTACAATTAGACCCGGGGTCCCCTTCACCCTCACAGTACTCCAGCCTCCAAACCCTGCCAGCTCTACCTCTGAGTCAGCACCATCCAATATAGAAGTTCTGTGGCTACTGAAAACTTAAAATTTTTTTAAATTTTCAGTATGTTAAAAATAGTAAAATGAAGCAGGTGAAACTAATTTTACTATATCCAGACCAAGTGCAGTGGCTCATACCTATAATCCCAGCACTTTGGGAGCCCAAGGCTGGAGAATCACTTGAGCCCAGAAATTCAAGACCAACCTGGGCAACACAGCAGATCCTTTCTCTACAAAAAAAATTTTAAAAAAATAAGAGTTAGCCAGGCATGGTGGTTCACACCTGTAGTCTCAGCTACTTGGGAGGCTGAGGTAGAAAGATCACTTGAGCCCATTTCAAGGATACCATGAGCTATGATTGTACCACTGTACTCCAGCCTGGGCAACAGAACAAGATCCTGTCTCTACAAAATAGTAATAATAATATATCCAAATATCATTTTAACAGATAATACAAAAAAATTTTTTTTTTTTTTTTTTTTTTTTTT
>NW_022327508.1:0-23267 GCF_002776525.5 Piliocolobus tephrosceles | reverse complement strand
TTGAGATGGAGTCTCGCTCTCTCACCCAGGCTGGAGTGCAGTGGCCAGATCTCACCTCACTTCAAGCTCTGCCTCCCAGTTTACGCCATTCTCCTGCCTCAGCCTCCCGAGTAGCTGGGACTACAGGCGCCCGCCACCTCACCTGGCTAGGTTTTTGTATTTTTTTTAAATAGAGACGGGGTTTCACCGTGTTAGCCAGGATGGTTTTGAACTCCTGACCTCGTATTCCACCCGTCTCGGCCTCCTAAAGTGCTAGGATTACAAGCTTGAGCCACCACGCCCGGCCAATACAAAAATTTTTAATGAGCTATTATACATATATGTGTATGTGTATATATACACATATATTTTTCATACCACGTCTTTAAATCTAGTGTTATTTTACACTAACAGCACATCTCAATCCTGTCCAACCATGTGTCAAGGGCTCCATAACCACATGTGGCTGGTGGCTACTGTTTTGGACAGCGGAGCTGTAAACTTCCCATGACCCTGTCCCTAGTCCCTATCTCCTCTGCATGGCTCATGCTCACCCACATGCTGAATCCTCACAGTTTCTCCACCAGTCCACAGTGCAGCTGCCAAATCCTTAACTTTTATTTTTCTTTTTTTTGAGATGAGATCTCACTCTGTTGTCCTGGCTGGAGTGCAGTGGTGTGATCTCTGCTCACTGAAACCTCCACCTCCCAGGCTCAAGTGATCCTCCCACCTCAGCCTCCCGAGTAGCTGGGACCACAAGCATGCACCACCACACCCGGCTAATATTTTGTATTTTCAGTAGAGACGGAGTTTCACCATGTTGGCCAGACTGGTCTTGAACTCCTCCTGGACTCAAGTGATTCGCCTGCCTTGGCATCCCAAAGTGCTGGGATTATAGGTGTGAGCCACGGCACCCAGGCAAAATTCTTATCTTAAATGCAGGTTTGGTCATGTCCCTCTCAGGTGGCACCCCATCCCTCTCTGGATGTCTGGCTGCTGAGGCCCTGCCTCTCTTGCTTCCTCCTCTCCCCTCTCCATCCCTAAGGCCCCCACTCTCTGGCTGTGCAGAATTATTTACAGATCCTCAACACAATAGTGCTCCTCACCTCTAAGCCCTCACACACATGGCTCCCTCTGCATGGAATGTCCTTGGAACACTTCTTGGGCTAACCTTTCAGGTCACTCATTCATTCAACAAAGGTATTGAGGGCCAGATGCAGTGGCTTATGCCTGTAATCCTTAGGGAGCCAAGGCCGGAGGATCACTTGAGGCTAGGAGTTCAAGACCAGCCTAACATAGCAAGATCTTGTTTCTACAAAAACTATAAAAATCAGTTAGCTGTGGGGGTGCATGCCTATAGTCCCATCTACTCAGCAGGCTGAGGTGAGAGGATGGCTGGAGCCCAGGAGTTTGAGGGTGCAATGAGCGATGATCGCACCACTGCACACCAGCCTGGGCAACAGAGTGAGACCCTGACTCAAAAAAAAAAATTAGGCTGGGCACGGTGGCTCACCCCTGTAATCGCAGCACTTTGGGAGGCCGAGGCGGGTGGATCATGAGGTCAGGAGATCGAGACCATCCTGGCAAACACGGTGAAACCCCGTCTCTACTAAAAATACAAAAAAATTAGCTGGGCGAGGTGGTGGGTGCCTGTTGTCCCAGCTACTCGGGAGGCTGAGGCAGGAGAATGGCTTGAACCTGGGAAGTGGAGCTTGCAGTGAGCCGAGATCGCGCTACTGCACTCCAGCCTGGGTGACAGAGCAAGACTCCGTCTCAAAAAAAAAAAAAAAACTAGTGAGCACCTACTATGTGTCAGACATGATCCTAGGTCCTACAGCAAAGCAATACATAAAGAGGAAATAGGCATAACAAGAAAATACACAGTACAGCAGATGGTGAGCAGTGACTCAGGCAGAGGGAAAGCTGGTGCGGGGTTACTACTTTAAGCAGGATGGTCAGAGAAGGCTTCATGGAGAAGGTGACTTTTGAGTGGACAGCTGAAGTGAGGGAGGGGCCAGGTGGCTTTCTAGGGGGAGAGCACTCCAGGCAGAGGGAACAGCCAGGGAAAAGGCCCTGAGGAGGGAGCCTACCCAGGGGAACTGGGACATGTTCCAGTGTTACTTGAGCAGAATGAGGGAGGAAGTCATGGGAACCAAGCCAGAGAGGGACAGAGGTGTGGGGCAGATCTCACAGGAGCCTGTAAGACCTTGGGTTTTACCCTGAGTGCGATGGGAGTGTGGCAGCTGCTGAGCGGGGAGGGGTGTGAGCTGCCTTGGGTTTGAACAGGACCCCCTGGCTGCCTGGCTGATGAGAGTAGTCAGGGGTGAGGGCGGGAGCTGGGAGCCCAATGATGACGCTGGCTGGATCAAGGTGACAGGTGAGGAGTGGAGAGAAGGGGCTGAATTCAGGCTATACTGAAGGCAGGACCAACAGGATTTTCCAGATGGGTCAGATACAGAGTGTTAGAAAGCAAAGTGTCAAGTATGACTCCAAGATTTGGGGCCTGAGCTTAGGGTATGGATGACCCCTCTTCAGGAAGTCCTCCTGGGGAGCCCACAGCTCGCGGGCCCTTGCCTGTTTCCCTCCAAGGCTGGGGCCCCCCGTGGTAGGACTTGTTTCCTGTCCTGCTGCCACAGTGCTGGATAAGTGAGAGGTGAGAGGCGGAGGCAGGCTGAGCTGGGGCCGTGCCCTCGGCTGTGTGAGGTCTGACACTGCTCCTCTCACCTCTCTAGGGACCTGTGTTTTCCCACTTGCACAAGGCGAGTGGGTGCTCTCCAAAAGTTCCTCTAGCTGTAACCCAGTTTCCTACCTAGGAGCGGGCACTGCCAGCCTCCTGAGTCCCCGGGCCTTCTCTCCTGCTCCCTGACCAACCTCAGCCTCCTGGGAGCATCGGAGTATCTTCCTTCCCCTCTGGGACGCACAGGGCAGGTTGGGACACATGGCTAGGGCCTGAGTCAGCCTCACCAATGTGGGTGGAGGGGGTACCTGGGACATGTCCCCTCCTCCCTTCCCAGAGCTTGGTACAGCCAAGGGTGGCACAGCTGCCCCCATTTCACTGGCTCCTGGAGTCCGAGGGCATGGCTGTGGCCCTGGGGCAGGGCCAGGCATGTAGCTGCCCCACCTGCCCCTCCTGCAGTGCTGTAGGGAGGAGTCAAGTCAGACAGGAAGGCCTGGGGCAGATAGCACCAGCAGGAAGGAATGCCATCCCAGTGAGCTAGTGGGGCCCAGGGGCAACGTCACGCTAGTCCCACCTCCTTGCTGTCACAGGTGCAGCCTGTCTTGTCCTTCCCCTGACCAACCCAGCATCCACACAGTCTACACAGAGTTCCTCTTGCTGCCCAGACAAGCTAAAGGACCACAGGTAATGGGACATGGGGCTGGGTGAGCAGTGGGGTGGAGGGTCAGCTTTTAAGGAAATTGGGAGAAAGAGTGTCCTCAATAGGCTTGATATTGTGTGGTTCTTTGGTGGACCTGGGTTTGAGTCCCAGCTCTGCATCTTCCTAGCTGGGTGAGAACTTGTCTCTACCTCAGGGGAAGATGAGAAGATGACAAATATTCACCTCTCTGGGTTGTGTTGAGGCTCCACCCGCCTATACTTGGCCGTGGTAGGTGACCAGCTCCCAATTCTGTCACCAACTTGCTGCAAGACTTTCAGAAAAACCCTTGGCCTCTCTGAGCCTCAGTTTCCCTACTTGTGAAATGAAGGGTCCAACTAGATCTCTGAAGGCCCCTCACACCCTCGCTGTTACGGAACCTAACAGCTTAGTAGGGGAGGGGTGTTCCCGCAAATAGCTCAGCCTCTGCACCACCATCAGTGACTGCAGGCAGCTGCCCCTTTCTCTGCCCCTCCTGGAGGAAGCCACCCTGAGCTGCAGCTCAGGTTTGGGAGATTTGGGAGGAAGAAGCCAGCTGTCCCCCTGCTTCCAGCTCAAAGGCACCCCAGGGAGGATATGCCAAACAGAAAGCTGGGCCATGGGGAGGGGGCCCTGCTGCTTGTCAGAGCCTCAGGCGCAGGTGGTGTGGCCCAAGGGGAGGGGGCTTGGCAGACCTCTCAGAGCTCCCCCCACCCATCCCCGTAGGCTGTCATCCTTGTCCTAGAGCTGCCTCTGTTCAAAGCACCCTGGCTCTCACTCTTCAAGCCAACCTAGTTTCCTTTTAAGGGGGATGAGAATGATTATGGTTTTGTGCTTATTATTTTCTTCTGTTTTGTTAAGAAACTGCCCAGAAGAGTTCAGAGCCCTAACTAATGAGTTGGGAGTGTGTGTTAGGGGGAGTGGTGGGGAGTGAACTCAGGCTAGTGTAGCCCTAGAGCACCAGGTTACTTGTGCTGGGAAATCCTCCTTGTGAAAAGGATCAGAGAGCGAGATCTCAAGTGCTGGCTGCATGCCAAGAACCATGCTGGGCGTGCCCTGCTCCCTGCCTTGTTTCACTTTCACAACAACCCTGTGGGTGGTCTTTCCTTTTTCTTTTTTCTTTCTTCTTCTTCTTCTTCTTTTTTTTTTTTTAATAACAGATTTACTGAGATGTAATTCACTACTATAAAATTCACCCTTTAAAAGTGTATAATTCAGGGCCAGGCGGCATGGCTCACCTGTGTAATCCCAGTACTTTGGGAGGCTGAGGCGGGCAGATCACTTGAGGTCAGGAGTTCGAGACCAACCTGGCCAACATGGCAAAACCCCATCTCTACTAAAAATACAAAAATTAGCCAGGCATGGTGCGCACCTGTAATTCCAGCTACTCAGGAGGCTGAGGCGTGAGAATCACTTGAACCCAGGAGGCAGAGGTTGCAGTGAGCCAAGATTGCACCACTGTGCTCCAGCCTGGGTGAGAGGGAGACTCTATCTCAAAATAAATAGATAGATAGATAGATAGATAGATAGCTAGATAGATAGATAAAAATGAAGTGTACAATTCAGTGTTTTTGTGCATTCACAGAGTTCTGCAGCCAGCGCCACTATCTAATTTTTTTAAATCATCTCCAAGGTGAACCCTGTACCATTTAGCCGTCACTCCCCACTTCCCCTTCCCTCTGGCAACAACAAACCTACTTTCCATCTCTATGGATTTGTGTATTCTGGACATTTCATCTGGATGGAATCGTATGGTGTGTGGTCCTTTCCGAGTGGCTTCTTTCGCTTAGCCCAATGTTGTCAAGGCTCATCCGCATTGCAGTGAGTGTCCATCCTTTCCTTCCTCCCACTGGTTGGATGAGGTTGCATTGTATGATGATCTCAAACTTTGTGTCTCCATTTACCAGGGGATGGACATTTGGGTTGTTTCCATTTTTGGCTGTTATGTGTAATGCTGCTATAAACATTCATTACAAGTCTTTGTTCGGATATAGGTTTTCAATTCTCTCGCGAATATACTAGGGATTGGAATTGCTGGGTCATGTAGTAAATCTTTTTTAACTTTTGAGGAGCTGCCAAACTGTTTTCCAAAGTGACCTCCATTTTACAATCTGACCAGCAATGTATGAGGGCTCCGGTGTCTTCGCACCGTCACCAATACTTGTTACTGTCTGTATGTCTCATCGTAAGCCACCCTAGTGGGTGTAAAGGGGTATCTCATGGTGGTTTTGATTTGCACTGCCCTAATGACTAATGATGTGGAGCATCCTCTTTTTTTTTTTTTTGAGACAGAGTTTCACTCTTGTTGCCCAGGCTGGAGTGCAATGATACGATCTCAGCTCATTGCAACCTTTGCCTCCCAGGTTCAAGTGATTCTCCTGCCTCAGCCTCCCGAGTAGCTGGGATTACAGGCACCTGCCACCATGCCTGGCTAATTTTGTAATTAGAAGAGATGGGGTTACTCCATGTTGGTCAGGCTGGTCTCGAACTCCCGACCTCAGGTGATCTGCCTGCCTCGGCCTCCCAAATTGCTGGGATTACAGGTGTGAGCCACTGTACCCAGCAATGTGGAGCATCTTTCTATGTGCTATTGACTATTTCTGCGTCTTGTTTCGAGCAATGTCTATTCGAGTCCCTTGTCCATTTTTAAACTGGATTATTTGTCACTGTCTGTTGAGTTGTAGGCATGCCCATTTTTCCAGCTAAGGATTCTGAAGCTCTGAGAATGGATGTGACACGCTCCAGGTCGCAGAGTCAGTGAGGGGTCGAGGCGGGAACTGAATATCTAGGTCTGTCTGATGTTCAAGAGAACTGACAAGCTCTTGTACTGGATGCCACCTTTCTGTTTCTTATTGTCAGTTGTGTGTGTGTGCATGTGTGTGTGTGAGTGTGTGTATGTGTGTAGTGTGTGTTGTGAGAGAGAGTGTGTATGTGTGTGTGTAAGTGAGAGAGAGGGAGAGAGAAAGAGAGAGAATAGGTAGAAACAGAGAGAGAAAAATGGGAAAGAGAGAGAAACAGAGACTGAGATTCCAGGCTGTGGGAGAAGGGACCCACCTGGCTCTGTCTAGCTAGGCACCCACCTTGGTGCCTTGGTGTTTGACTCAACACTACACCAAGTTAGGACGATCAGAGCCAGAAAAAGCCTTTAATGAGTTTTAGGTTTCTTCCTATGAATCTTCAAATGTGTCAGTGGAGCCTCAAAAATGTTTTATGGAGTGTATACTCCCCTTCTAGTTTTCCTTGTCCCTAAATCTGAAACAAATTATCCAGTTAGACCCAAAAACCCCAAACCAGGACTAGCATTCCTAGTGTCTAGCTAGGTCTGAGGATCTAGAGCAGCACTCATCTAACTTTTTGATTGCACAATCTTCTCAAGAAGAATGCTCTGGGCACCCCCAGCATATACATATGCATAAATATATACATGTATATACAAGTATAGTGGCCATTAGCTGATGTCTCGGGACCAGTGTACATTCACAGTGAATTTCATCACCAGTGATAGTGGATGGAAATCCACCTTTCAAATCGTTTCTCATTATTATTTCAGGAACTCAAATACAATTGTATTTGAGTTTGAGTTTGTATTTGTTTCTCGTTATTATTTTGTATTTTGAATTTGTATTTGTTTCTCATTATTTCAGGAACTCAAATACACAGGAAAGAATTGTTTTGTGTGTGAGATTCCTTTCCATTGCTCTTTCCAACGTGGTAATGCAGCTAAACTAAGAGCAAGGACAAGTCTGTCCCACACTTTTCCTGTTGCTTGTTTGTACTTTCATGATTAGGGTTATCTCCATCCACAGTTTCTTTGCAGACTCTTTGAAGTCACTTGTCAACAATAAGGGGGCTGATTCAGTGAAAGCTATTTCATTTGAGCCTCAAATTAACCCAGCTGGGCTCCTGCACACCACAATATATGGCAATAGTCTGAATGTAGAGAAAAGGAAGACGTGGCCACAGTCAACCTGTTTGCCTTGTGGGGCTCCCCACTGGCCTCTGGGAGCCCCACTTCATGGACATGACATGTGGTGTCTGACATATGAGCCAAGGGTACACATCAGGGCTAAACTATATACTATTAACTAATTTTTAGTTAAAAGTTACATATAAATCAATAAATTAATATTTTCCTCCTGTACTTCAGAGAGAATTGCTTGAGAGACTAATAGGTTCTGAGCTAAGAACATCTAAGCCAACCCCTGCCACTCCTCAACTTGCCACCTCACATGGCAGCGTGCTCAGGACAACCCCAAAGCTGTTGTCATTTTTAGAATATTATTTTATATATTGAGGCCAGGTGCAGTGGCTCAGCACAACACTTTGGAAGGCCAATCCCAACACTTTGGGAGGCCGAGGCAGGAGAATTGCCCAAGGTCAACAGTTCAAGGCTGCAGTGAGCCATGATTGCCTCACCGCACTTGAGCCTGGGTGACAAAGTGAGACCCGGTCTCTAGAAAAGAAGAAAGAAAGAGAGAAAGAGACACAGAGAGAGAGAAAGAGAAAGAGAGAGAAGGAAGGAAGGAAGGGAGGGAGGGAGGGAGGGAAGGAAGGAAAGAAAGAAAGAAAAAGAAAGGAAGGAAGGAAGGAGGGAGGAGGGAAGGAGAGAGAGGAAGGAAGAGAAAGAAAGAAGGAAAGAAAAAGAAGGAAGGAAGGAAAGAAAGAAAGAGAAAAGGAAGAAAAGAAAGGAAGAAAATTCTTTTATATATTGAAGTTGGCAACTTCCCTCGTGACTTCCTCAAGGTACTGACCTTTCCTTCTGAGCTCACAGCCCTACCTGCTCCCCCTGTCCTGGAGTCCTGGAGTAGTTCTGCAGAGACCTGGGGACAGTGACTAGGCCCATCCATGTGGAGCTCATCCCTAGGTCAAGTGCCCTGCTCCCCAAGCTACTTTTCTTGGGTGTATTCTCTACCCGCTACATCCTCTGGATTCTCTTTGTCTGTCCAGAACTTATTCTATGCAGGACCCAGGAGTAAACCCAAGATGGAGGATTGGGGATGGTGGAATGTGGGCCACGACCTTCACCGTAGACTCTGTGCTTCTGTTAATATGACCTAAGGCTATGGTAGCTTTGCTCTGTAGCTATATCACCTTGTTGGCTCATATTGCCACTTTAACAAACATTGGTTGTGCACCTACTATGTGCTAGACAACAGCCTCGATACTTACACTGTTTTCTTTCCTTCCAGATTATCTTTTTAAAATCCTAGATCTTTCCGTATAAACAGCCTCCACACAGAACCCAACCATCCTCTTTCTGTACAGCATTATTATTATTATTCTTTTTTTTTTTTGAGATGGAGTCTCGCTCTGTCACCCAGGCTGGAGTGCAGTGGTGCGGTCTCGGCTCACTGCCAGCTCCGCCTCCCAGGTTCACACCATTCTCCTGCCTCAGCCTCTCGAGTAGCTGGGACTACAGGCGCCCACCACCATGCCTGGTTAATTTTTTGTATTTTTAGTAGAGATGGGGTTTCACTGTGTTAACCAGGATGGTCTCGATTTCTTGACCTTGTGATTTGCCTGCCTTGGCCTCCCAAAATGCTGGGATTACAGGCGTGAGCCACTGCGCCCTGCCTTGTTTTTGTTTTGTTTTTATTTTTTTTTTTGAGACGGAGTCTTACTCTGTCACCCAGGCTGGAGTGCAGTGGCACCGTCCCAGACCACTGCAACCTCTGCCTCCTAGGTTCAAGCAATTCTCCTGCCTCAACCTCCCAGGTAGCTGGGACTACAGGCACGTGCCACAACATGTCTGGCTAATTTTTTGTACTTTTAGTAGAGACAGGGTTTCACCATATTAGCCAGGATGATCTCAATCTCCTGACCTCGTGATCCACTGGCCTCAGCCTCCTGAAGTGCTGGGATTACAGGCGTGAGCCACCGCACCTGACCACAGCCATTATTTTGAAACTTGGGTACCACGCTTGATTTTGTCCCTTTTCACTTTCTTCTTGCAGCCTAGATGCCATTCCACACTCCTCAGGGGCAACCCCAGGTCCTGTCTGCATCCTTGGGTATGCAGTGGCCATAAGGTTCCCCCGGATTCATGGAAGTTCATCTAGTCCAGTCAGCTGGATGGCCGGCCAGTGCGGCTTGTCATCTCACTATTAAACTGCCTGGCTGACTTAGACAAAATGGTGGAGGTGTAAACCGTAGCATCTTCTTTCTTCCCCTCTTCACGGTTCCCCTCAAACTCTGATGTTGATGTTGATGTGTTCATATCCACACTCCTCACTGTGTGGTCTTGAGCAAGTCCTTTTCCCTTTCTGGGCCTCAGTTTTGATCTCCTGGATGCAACACTGTAGAATTCCAACTTGGGGAGGGGGAGAGACCTCCAAGCCTGGAGATCTGTGGGGAGGTAAGGTGGGCCTGGGGGAGAGTAGTGAGAGAGAAGAAGGGGTATAAACAAGTGGAAGATGATATAAAGGGAGACGGAGATACAAAGAATCTTTGTAGTCCTAATATTATTTCTTTTTTTATTGTTTGTTTATTTATTTATTTATTTTGAGATGAAGTCTTGCTCTGTCGCCCAGGCTGGAGTACAGTGGTGTGATCTCAGCTCACTGCAAGCTCTGCCTCCTGGGTTCATGTCATTCTCCCACCTCAGCCTCCCGAGTAGCTGGGACTACAGGCACCTGCCAGCATGCCTGGCTAATTTTTTTTTTTTTTTTTTTTTTTGTATTTTTTAGTAGAGATGGTGTTTCACAGTGTTAAGATGGTCTCGGCCGGGCGTGGTGGCTCAAGCCTGTAATCCCAGCACTTTGGGAGGCCGAGACGGGTGGATCACGAGGTCAGGAGATTGAGACCATCCTGGCTAACATGGTGAAACCTCGTCTCTACTAAAAAAAATACAAAAATCTAGCCGGGCGAGGTGGCGGGCGCCTGTAGTCCCACCTACTCCGGAGGCTGAGGCAGGAGAATGGCGTGAACCCGGGAGGCGGAGTTTGCAGTGAGCTGAGATCCGGCCACTGCACTCCAGCCTGGGCGACAGAGCGAGACTCCGTCTCAAAAAAAAAAAAAAAAAAAAAGATGGTCTCGATCTCCTGACCTCATGATCCGCCTGCCTCGGCCTCCCAAAGTGCTGGGATTACAGGCATGAGCCACTGCGCCCAGCCTCCTAATATTATTTCTTTAAGCTCTTAAATTCAGCACTTTGTGACTTCTTTTAATTAAGCATTTCATCTAAGCCAGGGGCTAGAATGTAGCCGGGAGCCAGAAAAACATGGTTTCTACTTCCAGGGAGCTCAGAATCTAAGTCCTTTTAATCTCAATCCTCACAGCAACCCTGCAAGGCAGTGACACTATCCCTAATTTACAGATGAGATAACAGAGGCCTGGGGACGTAAAGTAATTTTCCAAAATCAGGAGCTGGGAAGTGAAGTGCTTAAGCCTGACTTAAGTGCTAAAGTAGGTGCTACCAGACCCCGTTGTCCCAGTGGCTTCATCAGGGCATCTCTCAGTATCGCCCCCTGGGTAAGGACATGATATTGCGTCCTGTGCTATCCAAAACCCCATCTGAGCTCCAGAGCCCTTAGTGTGTGACATTGTTCCCTGTTTGATGGATGAGGTAAAGGGCCTAGAGGAGCGAATTGAAGGAGAAGCAGCTGCACTAGCAGCAGCAGCAGCAGACTTTCCACTCGAACCTCCAAAAAGGGACACAGCTCTGTCAACACCTCGATTTTATCCCAGTGAGGCCTACGTTGGACTTCTGACCTGAAGAACTGTGAGATAATTTGTGTGGTTTTAAGCCACAAAGTTGGTGGGTGTTGTTATCACAGTGATAGAAAAACCGCTGAGGTGCTGAACCAGGTCCAAGAGGTGCACCTTCAGCAGGGGGACAAGTCTCTAGGGCAGGATCATCAGGGCTGCTGCTGCTTTGGTGATCACAGTGCTGGAAGATGAGGGAAAGGAGGGGGCTGGGGAAACCCGGTAGGTCCCCAACCCAGCCTGAAGTTCAGCCCCAGCCCCTCATATGGGGGCTCAGGGACCCTGCCAAGCCTCAGCCTGGAGGCTGGAGTGAAGTCTGTGGAGCCGGTCTGCCATGAGCCCTGTTGAGCTCTGCAGGAAGCCTGGAGCCCTCCCGAGACATTTGTCTCAACTACAGTGCTTTGGTTGCAAGTTACAAAGCCACCTCAGGCTACCAAAAAAGACTTTCCTGGGAAGATAAGGAGGTAGGGGTGGGTCTCACAGAACAGAGGGCAAGGGTAAAAAACAAGACTGCAGAAGAGGCTGTGACCAGGAGGCAGAATAGAGAGCATCAGCCTCTTCAGGGCTCTGTCTCAGGGCAAACCACCTATGCCAGCCTTTAGGGCTCTGGGTCACTCATGTCACAAGTCAGATTCCTGCAGAAAGAGAGGCTGATGTTCTAACCTGGGTAATGGGAGTGACCACTACACAGATTCCATGTAAAAGGGGCTTAGGGAGGGAGTGCAATTATTTTGGGGAGTACTTATTTTGGAGCTGTGATTGCATAACAAAGATCTGTTTGAGGCTGGGCGCGATGGCTGATGCCTGTAATCTCAACACCCTGTCTCAAAAAAACAAAAGAAAAACGAAAAAGGATCTGTTTGAAATCAGAGTGCATGCTTGTCTGGGGTGGCTTGGGAAGTTGATGGAGATTACTGAGAACACTCTTGTACCCTTGGCTCTGCCCTTGGCCTTGTCCCCACCCCTCAGCCAGGAAGGGCTTGACACATCGAGGGCCAGCCCCAAGCTGTTGTCCAGTGGGAGCTGGATTTCCTCAAAGAGAAATCCTGTGTAATCATCAGAAGATGGGGGCTTTCACGCCAGGTGGGCAAAAGCAGCAAACGTCCATTCCTCTGTCCACTCTGTTCCCCTCCCAGCTGCTGTTTCTGCTTCCAGAGCTCCCACCCCATTTCCCACACTGGGCTTGTTTAGCTGAGCTTGCCCTGCATTTCTGGCCCACAGACACGTTCCTCGGTCTACCCTCAGGAAAAGTTGGCCATCTTTAGCTTGGCATTCAAGGCCCAGACTGATCTTCTCCACCCTTTCTGGCTCTTAACCCTTCAACTGCCTGCTGCCCCCAACCTCCTCCACTGAAACTTTTATCCTACTCTGCCTTTCTCTTCCTGTTGAAATCCAATTCCGTTTCAGTCACCTCAGCCCCCTCATCCAATATGGGACACCAAGAAGACAAGCAATCCGTGAATCAAGAAGCAGGGTTCTGGAGCTGTTACCACACAATCAATGGGTTCACCGCCCAATGCACATAGAGGCCAATACCATGGCACTGGCTTTTGAGAAAAGAAAAGCTTTATTACAAGTCCAGTGGCAAGGAGATAGGAGGAAATACTCAAATCTGTCTCACCAAGATGGGAGCTGGGCATGTTTTATAAGCATAGGGTAATGAGGTATGATCTGATTGGATTTTGCAATGAAGTGATGTGGGAGGCATGATCTGATTGGATCCTGCCATGGGGCGATGCCAGAGCTTGATCTTATTGGATACTGAATCCTGGCATGTGCTATCCGCTTCTTAATTCAGTCCCCACTCCTCAGTCTGAGCACTTAGGTTCCCCTGTAGTTGCACACATAGTAACCTGGCATGCTCAGGTTATGTGGCTGTCAACCTGCGGGTCCATGGCAACTGAAAAACAACTCACAATTTGTTACATAAAAGTTGAGCCAAATTGATCTGATGTGATGAAAGAGCCAGCCTTGCCCCTGTGTGGCTCCATGACCTGTGCAAGTTCATCTCCATTTCAGGGACTTGGTTTCCTCTTCTATAAAATATGACAGTAATCTCCACCCTGCCTCCCTCCTGGTTGTATGAGAGTCAAGAGAGCTGGGAGAGGAGAGTGCTGTGAGGCTGTCATGGCTCAGTGTGCTCTGTCAGCCCTCCTGCCCTGGGCCCAGGCTCTGTGACAGCAGGAGCTCAGGAAATCCGGGCTCACCTGAAGGGGAAATCCAGTTTAGCAGGACCCGTGGGTACAGAGGCCCCGGCACCACCCCTGACTCAGCAGGGCTGGGCTTTTTGGAGAAAAGTGCCAGAAAGTCAGGCATTCCATTTCCTTGTAGGATCAGCCTTGGATGTGGGGGCCACCTGAGGTGGTGCTAGAGGCCTCTAATCAGGGGGTAGCTGGGGCATGAAGCTTCTCTGTTGGGGTAGGAGTCAGATTTGAATCCATCTATAAACTGGAAGACCTTGAACAAGTCTCTTCCTCTACCTGAGCCTCAGTCCTTCCCTATGTTAAATAAGACCTGTGTGAAGGCCGGGGGTGGTGGCTCATGCCTGTAATCTCAGCACTTTGGGAGGCCAAGGTGGGAGGATCACTTGAGCCCAGGAGTTCAAGAGCAGCCTGGGCAACATAGTGAGACCACATCTCTACAAAAATATAAAAACTAAAAAATTAGCTGGCTGTGGTGGCAAATGCCTGTAGTCCTAGCTACTTGGGAGGCTGAGGTGGGAAGATCACTGGAACCCAGGAGGCTGAAGCTGCAGAGCCGTGATCATGCCACTGCATTCCAGCCTGGGTAATAGAGTGAGACCCTGTCTCAAAAAAAAAAAAAAAAAAAAAAAGAGAAAGAAAGGAAAGAAAGGAAGAAAAGAAAGACAGAAAGAAAGAAAGAAAGAAAGAAAGAAAGAAAGAAAGAAAGAAAGAAAGAAAGAAAGAAAGAAAGAAAGAAAGAAAGGAAGGAAGGAAGGAAGGAAGGAAGGAAGGAAGGAAGAAAAGAAAGAAAGAAAGAAAAAAAGAAAATGGGTGGAGGAAAAACAGACAAAGACATTAAAAGGAGAAACAGAGCCACGTCAGGTCTTCCCTCTGTGATGGTTCCATTCCTCCCCTTCAGTGTGCTAAAGACCTGCCCAAGGAAGTTCCCTTGGCTATGGAAACAATTACTCAAGGCTCCAACAGTAGCTAAATATAAGCCAGGTCAGCATATTTGCATAACACTCTGATGACTGTTAGTGTGTCCTCTTTCCTGGTGCCAATGTTAGGGTCCTGAAAAGAGGAGCCAGCGTCACTCCTTTAGTCTCCCAGCATGGGCTGAGCAACTACCCTTACTTAACCGCTTACCATGTGGTCCTGGGCAAGTTTCTTTCTTTCTTTCTTTTTTTTTTTTTTGAGACAGAGTCTTGCCCTGTCACCCAGGTTGGAATGCAATTGCGTGATCTCAGTTCACTGCAACCTCTGCCTCCTGGGTTCAAGTGATTCTCCCGCCTCAGCCTCCTGAGTAGCTGGGATTGCAGGCTTGCAACCACCACGCCCAGCTAATTTTTGTATTTTTAGTAGAGACTGGGTTTCACCATGTTGGCCAGGATGGTCTCCATCTCCTGACCTCGTGATCCACCCACCTCAGCCTCCCAAAGTCCTGGGATTACAAGCGTGAACCACCATGCCCGGCCGGTCCTGGGCAAGTTTCTTATCCTCTCTGTGCCCCAATATTCTGACCTATAAAATGGGCACAGCCCTAGTGAGCCTTCATAGGTTTGTGGTGAGGAATAGATTAGTTAACACAAGTTAACTGTTAGAACCTTGCCTGGCAGATAGTAGGCACTTATAGCTGCTTGTTATCATCATTTTTCCTTTGTTCCCGGCTCTGTACAGGGTATGGGTGACACAGAGATGAATCAGCCTTAGTCCCTACTTAGGCTGCATTCATGATCTAGTGAAGCAGACAAACCCTGGATGGTGGTACGTGCCTGTAGTCCTACCTACTCAGAAGGCTGAGGCAGGAGGATCGCTTGAGTCCAGGAGTTCAAGGCTGCAGTGAGCTGTGATTGCACCACTGCACTCCAGCCTGGGTGATAGAGAGAGACCGTGTCAAAAAAAAAAAAGGCTAGGGATAGTGGAGGGAGTAAGGTTAGGGGAGTGGGGAATAGAGTTGGTGGGTATCGTTTAGACAACTGAAAGAGTACTTCATGAAGGAAGTGGGTTTTGACCTGTGCTTGGAAGGTCAGATGCAATTTTGACATTAGGAAAGAATGGACTAAGCCAAAAGTGCTGTGTGTGACCAGGACACAGAGCAGGATGGAGATGAGACTGGAAAAAGAGTTCATCACTTTGTAAACTTCAGTCTATCTGACATCAGCCAGCAGCTCTCTTTCCCCCATGTGGCTCTACAACTCTTCCTCCACTCTAGCTGAAATGCCTTCATTAGAGATGATCTCAGCCAATGAATATGTACTAGTCACCTGTTGCGTGCAAAGAACACTATTCAAAATAGAAATATGCCCTGGAGGCTTCTGTTGTCAGTCATTCCATCTTGATATCGATGCATTTTAATGGCTAGTGACTTCCTAATGCCTAGCTGAATTCTGCTCTGAGAAATGGGAAGTTTTATTCTAGAAAAGGGTAGGCCAGGCGCGGTGGCTCACGCCTGTAGTCCCAGCACTTTGGGAGGTCAAGGTGGGCAGATCACAAGGTCAGGAGTTCAAGACCAGCCTGGCCAATATGGTGAAACCCCGTCTCTACTAAAAACACAAAAGTTAGCTGGGTGTGGTGGCGGCGCCTGTAATCCCAGCTACTCAGGAGACTGAGGCAGAAGAATCACTTGAATCCCGGAGGCGGAGGTTGCAGTGAGCTGAGATCGTGCCACTGCCCTCTAGCCTGGGTGACAGAGTGAGCAAGACTCCATCTCAAAAAAAAAAAAAAAAAAAAAAAGGTAATGGAGTCTGAGGTCTAGGAGATGGGGGATGAGTGGGGATGGGACTGGACACCCGATGTCCAAGGGTAAGAGGAGGCCTGTAGAGGAGGAAACACACATTCCCAACGGCCCTGCTAAGGACTGTCCTGCCATTTTCACATACTATGAAGTAAGCACTATTACTGTCTCCATTTTACAGATGAGAAACCCAGGGCATAATGAGGGATTAAGTAACTTGCCCATGCTTCCATCGCTAGAAGAGGCAGAGACAGGATTTCAGCCCAGGCAATCTGGCTCTAAGACACAGGAGAGGAGGCTTCCTGCCAAGGTCTTGTGGTAGATTCTCTAGACCATTCTCAAATGGGGGATGATGTTTGCCCCACAACAGGGGTCATTTGGCAATGTCTGGAAACATTTTTTATTGTCACAGCTGAACAGGAAAGTGCTACTGGCATCTGGGAGGGAGGAGGCTGCTAAACATCTCACAATGTGTTACCCAGTCCCAAATGTCAGTCGTGTTGAGGCTGAGAAACTATGGTTTAAATTAGTCAGAGGCTGGGCACAGTGACACATGTCTGTAGTCCCAGCTACAGGCTGCGGTGGGAGGATTGCTTGAGCCCAGGAGTTCAAGACTAGACTAGGCGATATAGCAAGACCTCTGTCTCAGATAAAAAAGTAAAAAATAAATGAGTCAGAGGCTAGTAAATCTACCTCCTCTCAGATTTGAGGTCTCAGCTTCAGAGCTGAGAGTAGAAGAAATGGGGCAAGGAATCAAAAGGAAGCCTGCACTTCCTGGCTCAGCTGCTATAACAGAGACTCATCGCACAGCGGCTCCATTAAAAGAAACTTCTTGGGCCAGGCGCGGTGGCTCAAGCCTGTAATCCCAGCACTTTGGGAGGCCGAGATGGGCGGATCACCAGGTCAGGAGATCGAGACCATCTTGGCTAACACGGTGAAACCCCATCTCTACTAAAATATACAAAAAACTAGCCGGGCGAGGTGGCGGGCACCTGTAGTCCCAGCTACTAGGGAGGCTGAGGCAGGAGAATAGTGTAAACCCGGGAGGCGGAGCTTGCAGTGAGCTGAGATCCGGCCACTGCACTCCAGCCTGGGCGACAGAGCGAGACTCTGTCTTAAAAAAATAAAATAAAATAAAATAAACTTCTTTCCTGTGCACCTAGCTGTCAAGAGGTGGCAGGTGGCCCTGTGTGTGAGGCCTGCCAGGGCTCAGGACTCCCTTGCCTTTTTGCTCAGTCATTCCTGGATGTTGGCCATGTTTGTGGGATTGGAGTTGGTTCACCAACTTCAAATCTGCATTCCTGTCAAAATTGTACCTAGGCTGGACGTGGTGGCTCACACTTGAATCCCAGCACTTTGGGAGGCCAAGGTGGGAGAATTACTTGAGCCCAGGAGTTCAAGACCAGCCTGGGCAACATAGAGACACCCTGTCTCTACACACACACACAAAAAAAGATGGTGCCTGACTTGTCAGGTACAGATAAATACTGACTTCCTTCATGAAGCCCCCTGCTAGTTGTCTAGCCAATACCCACCACCCCGATTCCCCACTCCTTTAACCCTCCTCCCTCCACTGCCCCTGGCCTTCTTGCTTGCCAATAGAACTACCATTTTTTTGTTAATTAATTTTCTTATTCCTTTGAATGTTGAGTGTTTGTCTTTTTCTTATTTATTTGCCAAGCTCTTTATATATTAAGATATTAACTAAGGTGATATTAACTACTGATTATTGTTATTCCTCCAGGAAAAGCCATGGAGACTTCAGCATCCCCCTCCCAGCCTCAAGATAACAGTCAAGTCCACAGAGAAACAGAAGATCTAGACTGTACGTTTGCCTTCTCTGACCCTCTGGGCAAAACCACATGGGAGGTGGAGTCCAAAAGTAGAAGGGACGGAAGAAGACCCTGCTCAGCTCATTTTGCACAGGGCCTCAAATCACAGTTGAAATGGCGAAGTAGTGGTTTTACACACATGCACACATACATGTGCACGGTCCAATCTGTCTTCCTGTGCTATCTAGCTATGGGGACCCTCAGCTGCTTGCCAAATCTCAAGAATTCTCTGGGGGCTTGGGCTGGCACTAGGGAATATGCCTAGAAGGTAGAGAGGGTCCTGTGTGACTCCATAATGGGGAATGGGAAGGTTTAGGGCTTGATCACACCCCATCTTGGCTGTAATTTACAAAGGATCCTAAATTGGCAACTCCTCCACAGAGTCTAGCTTTCTCTGGGTGCAGGGCGGGGGGCTTAGAAACCCCTTTTCTGAGTCCACATTCAGATAAATCTCTGTACTGAGCCTTCCTTGAGCCCCTGGTATCTCTGAGAGCTTTGGTCTCCTGCACGTTGCATTGGCCCTAGATATTTGGGAAGATAATCCAGTCCTTCCTGGCTCCTCAAGTCCAAGTAGAACTCTGGAGAGGACTGGGTGGTCCCTGGGATGGGAAGGGTGGGAAATGCTCATCCCCTGGCCTCTATGTGCCTTGCAGATGGAGAGACAGATTTCCACAAGCAAGATGGGAAGGCTGGACTATTTTCCCAAGAACAATATGAGAGAGACAAGTCTTCTTCCTCCTCCTCCTCTTCCTCCTCATCCTCTTCTTCCTCCTCCTCCTCAGGTATAGCAAAGATTTAAATATATGTGCATTATTCAAGAAAAAGATTTACATGGGGAAACAATCCCCCATACTTGAAGTCATTGAAGTATTTGAAACTCCAATACTGTTTCTCCACATTCTCTTCTAGAGTCGATCTGTCCACATGTCCTTCTATGTACACAGTTATAATTGATCGTATAGGCAATTCTGTCCTCCATTTAAAAATTTTCCCATCTTGTCCTAAGCTTTTTGCCATGTTATTCTGTAATATCTCTGCAGCTATTTTTATTTATTTATTTATTTATTTATTTATTTATTTATTTATTTATTTATTTTTTGAGACGGAGTCTTGCTCAGTTGCCCAGGCTGGAGTGCAGGGGCGCAATCTAGGCTCACTGCAAGCTCTGCCTCCCGGGTTCACGCCATTCTCCTGCCTCAGCCTCCCAAGTAGCTGGAACTACAGGCGCCCGCCGCCACGTCCAGCTAATTTTTTGCATTTTTAGTAGAGACGGGGTTTCACTGTGTTAGCCAGGATGGTCTCGATCTCCTGACCTCGTGATCCACCGCCTCAGCCTCCCAAAGTGCTGGGATTACAGGCGTGAGCCACCGTGCCCGGCCTCTGCAGTTATTTTTAATGTTTACCGAACAGCCTCTCAAGTGGCTGCATTTCATGTAAAGTAACATTTAGGTTTATTAGGAGCACCCCAGTGCCATAGTCAAAGCATGTGTTACAGGTTCAAATCCTGTCTTTACCACTAACTAGCTACATGTCCTCGGGTAAACTGCTCAACCCCTGGCTGCCTCAGTGCCCTCATCTATAAGATGGGGATGATAGCAATACATAATACCTCATGGGATTCTTGTGAGGATTAAATTCATTATACAGGTAAAATCTTAGCACAAAGGACATATTAATAGCTCTAAAAGTAATTGTTGTGTTATGATCTTCCCCTCCCAGGTTTATCATGCTCATGAGCATCCTTGTGCAAAAGCTTTTGCTTTTTGAATTTTTGTACAAATCATTCCGAAGTATTGATTCCTTGCCAGTACTTTAGTGGGTTTAGAGGAACGACATCTCCAATAGCATCCTTTTTTTTTTTTTTTTTTGAGACAGAGTCTTGCTCTGTCACCCAGGCTGGAGTGCAGTGGTGTGATCTTGGCTCACTGCAACCTCTGCCTCCTGGGCTCAAGCGATTCTCCTGCCTCAGCCTCCCAAGTAGCTGGGATTACAGGCACTCGCCACCATGCCTGGCCAAATTTTTGTATTTTTAGTAGAGACAAGGTTTCTCCATGTTGGCCAGGCTGGTCTTGAACTCCTGACCCCAGGTGATCTGCCCGCCTTGGCCTCCCAAAGTGCTGGGATTACAGGCATGAGCCACTGTGCCTGGCCTCCAATAGCATCTTGATTACAAATAACCACATTATTCTCCAAGAAACAGCGGAATGTTCTTTCATTTGTACTCTTTTAATTTAAAATATAAGGCTGAATTCTATAGTAGTAGCACCAGCAATATTTATTGAATGCTTACTCTGTGCTGGGAGCTGTTCTAAGCACTTGCATGTAATAACTCAATTCTCACAGCAACTCATAAAGGAAGGTACTATTATTATTCCCAGTTTATAAGTGAGAAAACTGAGTCACAGAGAGGACAACTGACCTGCTCTAAGAGAACTCAGTAACCAACTTGGGATTCCCTGGAGGTTTTTGTGGAACCAGGGAGGCTAACTCTCCTCAGCCAGAGCTCCTGCACTATGATCTCTTTTATGCCATGGGCTTGAGCTTAAGATTTTATTTAATGGAAGGTCCCCTGAGCTGGAAGGAAAAAAAAAAAAAAAAAAAAAGAAAAGCTCTGGTCTTATGTCCTCATGTTGCAGATGCTGAGCCCAAGGCCCAAAGCCACAAAATCAATGATCATTTCAGCAGAGGAGGGAGAGTGGTCAGTGGGCCCAGTGGGTTTGTTTGTAACCAGTCTCCTCATGGCACTGGAAAGGAAGCCATCTCCCCATTTAAAAACAAAAAACGAGAAAACACACAAGCCTACCAGGTATGAGGTTTGGCTCTGGAAGAAGAGTTTCCAGGTGCAGGGAGGGGGCTGTTTGTGGCGTGTCCTTTTGTTTCTCCTCCCCGGGCCGGAAGGAGTGTTCTGTCCTCTGGTTCTGGTTGTCCCTCAAGGAGTGCTGCTCCTCCAAAAATGTCCCCCATGTGACCATAATCCCTGGCACCTAGGCACCCTGGAGTCTCTACCTCATACATGGGACTGGCTGAAATTAGCCAAATGGAGCACTAAGAGAAAGCAGCAGGAGAAAGCCACAGTCCTAGAAGCATGAAGACAGGCTGACATTCAGGATCCTGGTCCCTGATCCTACCGTGACTGACCTGCAGCCAGAAAATGACTGCTTGTTTTTCAGGCCCGGAGGGGACCTGTTACTCTAGAGGCCCCGAGCCTGGGTACCTCATTGCAGCCCTGCCGTCCTCACACGCAGGACCCTCACTCACAGTCACATCCAGCATCTCTCTCCCACGTACCTGTTTCATTTATTTATTTATTTATCTATTTATTTTTACTTATTTGTTTATTTTTTGAGACGGAGTCTTGCACTGTTGCCCAGGCTGGAGTGCAGTGGCACCATCCTGGCTCACTGCAAGCTCCGCCTCCCGGGTTCACGCCATTCTCCTGCCTCACCTCCCGAGGAGCTGGGACTACAGGCACGAGCCACCACGCCCGGCTAATTTTTTGTACTTTTAATAGAGATGGGGTTTTACCGTGTTAGCCAGGATGGTCTCGATCTCCTGACCTCGTGATCCGCCTGCCTCGGCCTCCCAAAGTACTGGGATTACAGGCGTGAGCAACCGTGCCCGGCCCACATACCTGTTTTAATCCAGTTATTTTTAGATGAAGTTTTATTTTCAACCGTAAGAGATTACACACAGGTACATTGTAGAAAAATATAGAGTATATAGAGAAACAGAAATATGAGAAAATAAACCACCCTTTGCTCCATTACCTAGAGATAACCACCCACCCAAAACGTATTAGTGTATTCTTTACATTTATTTAACAAATACTTACTGAGCACCAAATTTGTGCCAGTCTTTGTCATGGGTACTAGGGACACCAGCAAAGAACAGTGAGTCTTTTTTTTGTTTGTTTTTTGAGACAGAGTCTCGCCCTCTGTCGCCCAGGTTGGAGTGCAGTGGCACAATCTCAGCTCACTGCAACCTCTGCCCCTTCAGGTTTAAGCAGTTCTTTGCCTCAGCCTCCAGAGTAACTGGGATTACAGGCGCATGCCACCATGCCCAGCTAATTTTTTTGTGTATTTTTAGTAGAGATGGGGTTTCACCATCTTGGCCAGGCTGGTCTTGAAGTCCTGACCTCGTGATCCACCCGCCTTGGCCTCCCAAAGTGCTGGGATTACAGGCGTGGGCCACCATGCCCAGCCGAACAGTGAGTCTTTCTGCCATGGTTAATTTTTTTTTTTTTTTTTTTTTTTAATTTATAAAGAAAAGAGGCTGGGCTCAGTGGCTCACTCCTGCAATTCCAGCACTTTGGGAGGCCAAGGCAAGCAGATCACCTGAGGTTAGGAGTTCAAGACCAGCCTGGCCAACATGGTGAAACCCTTTCTGTACTAAAAATACAAAAATTAGTCAGGTGTGGTGGCGGGCGCCTGTAATCCCAGTTACTCGGGAGGCTGAGGCAGGAGAATCACTGAAACTGGGAGGCAGAGGTTGCAGTGAGCCAAGATCGCGCCATTGCACTCCAGCCTGGGTGACAGAGTGAGACTCTGTTTCAAAAAAAAGAAAAAGAAAAAGAAAAAGAAAAAAGGTGTATTTAGCTCACAGTTCTGCAGTTTGGGTAATTTCTTAAGTAATTAAATCAGAGAGCATATACAAAAAATAGTCTTCATTTTAAACAGCATATATTCCATAATACCTTTTATTTAAAAAAATTGTATTAGGCTGGGCACGGTGGCTCACGCCTGTAATTCCAGCACTTTGGGAGGCCAAGGTGGGTGGATCACTTGAGTCCAGGAGTTCGAGACCAGCATGGGCAACATAGCGAAACCCCATCTCTACTAAAATACAAAAAATTAGCTGGGTGTGGTAGCACATACCTGTAATCCCAGCAACTCAGGAGGCTGGGGCGTGAAGATCACTTGAGCCTGGGAGGTCAAGGCTACAGTGAGCCCTGATTGTACCACTGCGCTTCAGCCTTGGTGACAGAGTAAGACCCTGTCTCCAAAAAAATTGTATTATGAATATATCACAGAGAAAGCTAAAACAATGTTTATTCAGACATTGATGGCAATTGTCTCTAGTGGATAAAATTTAGAGTAATTGCCAGCTGTGGTGGTGCACACCTGTAATTCCAGCACTTTGGGGAGCCAAGGTGGGTGGATCACCTGAGGTCAGGAATTCACAACCAGCCTGACTAATATGGTGAAACCTCGTCTCTATTAAAAAAAAAAAAAAAAAAAAATTCGCCAGGCGTGGTGGCACATGCCTGTAATCCCAGCACTTTGGGAGGCCAAGGCGAGCAGATAACCTGAGGTCAGGAGTTCAAGACTAGCCTGACCAACATGGAGAAACCCTGTCTCTACTAAAAGTACAAAATTAGCCGGGTATGGTGGCAGGCGCCTGTAATCCCAGCTGCTAGGGAGGCCGAGGCAGGAGAATTGCTTGAACCTGGGAGGTGGAGGTTGCAGTGAGCTGAGATCGCACC